>NW_025887262.1:0-2136 GCF_002878395.1 Capsicum annuum
CTCTTAGTTATTAAACCTAGCAGTTATTCTCAAGCTTGTACTCACCCGGGTTGGGTACAAGCAACGAAGGATGAGATTGATTCTTTGTTACCTAATCAAACATGAGAAGTAGTTCATTTCCACAAGGGAGAAAAACATTACCTTGCAAATAGGTATATAAAGCTAAATAATATGCAGATGGTTCTCTTGATAGATCAAAGGCTAAATTGGTGATTCGAGGAGATATTCAAAGGGAAACGGGTTTTCTATGAAAATTTTTCCCCAATAGTCAAAATGACCACTATCAGATGTATTTTGGGAATTGTAGCCAAGAAAACGTGGGATATTTCACAATTTAATATGAATAATGCCTTATTGCAAGGAAAATTGCAAGAATAAGTCTATAAGAAGTTTTCTATTTGCTTAGATCCTCATTAACCTAACATGATTTGTCGACTTAATAAGTCTCTATATAGGTTGAAGCAAGCCTCCAGGCAGTGGTATGCACGACTTGTAGAAGCATTAAACTTCAAGGGTTATACAACTTTACTTAATGACTATGCATTGTCTTTTAAACATCTAGGGGGTTCTATTTCAATTGTTCTTGTCTAAGTTGATGATCTTTTAATCACAGAAGATGCTACTGATGAAATAAAAAAACTCAAGGTCTTTCTTCAAACCGTGTTCAAAATTAAGGATCTTGGTCTTTTACATTATTTTTTAAGTATAGAGGTTCTGCAGGAAGAATAAGGAATTATTCTAAGTCAAAAAAATATACCTTGGATCTTATTAATGAGTTTGATTTTTCTCATTTTCCTCCGATTTTTTTTCCGATGGATCCTACAGTAAAATTTCCTACAGAAAGATCCAACTCTTTACATACATCTCATTAGGAAGATTAATTATTTAACACACACTAGATCAGATTTATGGTTTTTCATTTTGAGTCTTAGCCAATATATGCAACAGTCTAGTCTTGATCATTACAAAGCAACTTTAAGAGTAATTAGTTACCTGTGAACTTACCCAAATCAGGGTTTATTCCTTAATACATTTTCATCTTTTGTTCTTCATGCTTGCTGCGACGCCGACTGGGCCTCTTGTCGAACTACACACCGGTCAGTTAGTGGGTCTTTTAGCAGAAGGTATGCTCAGCTCCTGATACATTGTTATTTCTTAATCCTTGCTTAGGTAGGTCACTAATTTCTTGAAAGTCGAAGAAACAATCCTTTGTTTCTCTTTCATCTGCAGAAGTTGAACATCGTTTCATGCAATGATTGGTGTCTGAATTGACCTGGTTAACGAGATTACTCACTGATCTATTAGTTCTTTCATCGATACTTATTTTGGTTCACTCTTCATATTGCTCGAAACATGATTTTTGTGAACGAACGAAACATTTCGAACTCGACTGTCATTTTGTTCGTCTGTAGTACCTCTCCGACTTAATTTCTTTATTATTTGTTCCTTTCAAGGATCAAATCGTTGATATCTTCACAAAATCTCTAGTTGAACCTCTTCCTCATCAGAATCTATCCAAGTTGGGTGTTACTTCCCTTCTCTCCAATTTGAGAGGATGTTAGAATTAAACAAGGATCGTTGAATTCCATGAAAGATTTTCACTCTTACTCTCACAAAAGACAAAATGAAGCTTCAACTACAAAGACCATAAAGGTCGGTTCTAAAACTTGTCAAACTCTTGCTCCATCACACACGTGTATGAATAATAGAAAACACACATCAACAAACAACAACAAGCATATTCATATTGGATCACTAAGTAGGCCTGATAGACAAGAAACAAATAAGGCAACCCAACGACAATTCAGCATACAAGACAAAGGCCAAATAGCTAAAGAACACATGCAATGTATAGTTTCTCCTAGAATTGTAAAGTATATTAGTAGTTTAGCATAGCCAATGTAAATAGGTTAGGTGTCTAGTTTATTTGCGTGAAACATTCTTTTCTTTTCACTAACTTGTATAAATATACTTGATTGTCAAGTAATAAAGAATGGAGAAGAAAATTCCTAATAGAAAATTCCTAATTATTGTCTCTCATTTTCTACAGAATACAAAATCAACGAAATGTAACTACTTGAAAGTTGAGTTGAGTTAGCACACATTGAAAAATAGTGAAGAGCCTATTCTCAAGAA
>NW_025887263.1:0-1872 GCF_002878395.1 Capsicum annuum
CAACACTACTACAACTAATTATTATTATAGATATAAATTCCCTAATATGTAAATAAATTATATTTAAATATATTTTATAATATTTAAATTTTATATGAGATAAGTTTGAAATAGTATATATCTATTAGAACTCTTTAATTATTAGTTTCTATTTTTAAGATAATGAAAATCTTTTTTGTAAAAGGATAATTTATTCAAATTCAAATACTTAATTTTTCAATTTAAAATTGTTATTACAGTATTTTTAACTTTGTCTTAAAATATTTTTTAATATTGTCTTGAAAATTGTCACATGGCTATTTTAATAGCTTGACACATGACATCTTGTCTAGCTTATGTTTTGCTTTTATATATATGATTTCACAACACTTTTGGATTATTTACTCTTCTCTTTTTTTTGTTTTCTATTTGACATTCATACCGTTTTAAGATTCAATTAATTTTAATAATCAGCGCAAAAAGACTTTTAATGAAGAAGCCTCTTATCAAAAAAAAATTCATTCCAAGGATTTGCAGCCAAGACATACGGTTAAGAGTGAAGAGATCATATTCACATCATCACAGATTTGATTTTCAAAATGGCCAGTTAACTCATGGTGATTGACGATCAAAGTTATCTATCTTTTATTTTATCTTTCAAAAATCATCTTAATTTACCTAGTTCTGTTCTATGATAATCTTAGACAGAATTTATATTTTTTCGAAAAAATTAATGACGTGCAAGTTTAATTTTAAAAAAGAAATAGTTAATAACACTAATTTAGAACTTGAATTGAAATAAAACCTAATTCAGCGAAAAGTCTAAAACAAACTCATTACCTGACCCCACGCATCCCTTTTTATCCTTAAAAATGTCCAAAGTGCTCATATTTTTGCTCTCCCGTTTTGTTCCAAATGAAATGAGCAACAGAAAATTTGGCTAATATACCTCTTCAATTTTTCAATCAGCAAAATGATCTATTTTTATTTTTTTATTTTTTTATTTTAAAATAAAATTAAAAAAATAACTTTAAAGATAATTGGACTATAATAACATATTAAAAATTATGAAAGTTATTTACAAATATACTTAAAACATAAAATCCTAACTCATTTTTTCAATTTCGAATTACCTTTTTCCCTCTCTCTAACTTTTTTCTCCTCCATTCTTACTAAAAGCTTATTGTTTTTTCAATTTTCTCCTTTTTGAAGCTAGTATTTTATTCATAAATGTCGTTCTCCTCCCAAATTTATAAGTTTTCTACTCTTCCTTAATTTTAGTCCATTTAAAAAAAAAAAAAAGATACATACATACATATATATATATATATATATATATAATCGATCGGATCAATAATTGAGCTATTCATATAACGATCGGATCGATAATTGATCTATCCATATATCGTTTGAAACGATAATCAATCTGTCAGATCGATAATCGATCTGTCCATATATCGATCGGATCAATAATAAATCTGTCCATCGCAAATCAAGTTTTGAACTAATTTCTAAAATGAGTAAAAGATTTTGATGGGAGAGATTTTGTTTAAATTCTGTAAGTTGGTGATTTGTAGACTAATTTGTAACTTATAAAATTTATAAATAAATTTTAAATCACGAATAAATGTAAATATTCAAAAGTGGATCTCTAACCAAAAAAAAAATTATAATCTATTTAATTAAAAAATAAACTTGAAGAGGTCATTTAACAAAAAATAAAAAATAAAAAAATCCCACAAGTGCTCCTATTTGAGAAGACTTGAGAATGGGTAGAAATATGAGCACTCGACATTTTTTTAAAATAAAGAAGTTTGGATCGAGTCAAATAGTGTGAATTAGCACTTTAACTATTTTTTGAAAACAAAACTTGCAATGTCATTACTTTTCTTT
>NW_025887264.1:0-58942 GCF_002878395.1 Capsicum annuum
TTCATGAAAACACCTTTAGATATTATCTTGAAACTTAAACAATAATTATCAACATTTACATGGTCATATCACAACAAGACAATCATAAAATAATATTTAAAACATGGTTATTGAGATCTATGAACGAAATGGATCCATAGATGAACACTACAGACGCCTTAGATGGAAGATCCGTGAAAATTTATGGTGAAATCCTTCGAATCTTGAAGCTCCTATGAAAACCCTATGGGTTTTTGAGAGAATTTTGATAAAAGAGTGTATAATGTGGTTGGATTGGGGCTAAATTCCATGTTTATGGAATATATAGGGGTGGAAAGATGACCCAAATACCCCTCTGGATGGATCATTTAATTTCTATGAAAATTACCCGATTTGGGCCCCTGGCGCGATGCGGAGATATTGTGTTGCCACTCGTTTGTGACCTGGAAACTCACCGCAATGCAGTGGAATTGCGGAGGGACACTGGAAATTGACAAACGTCATTTTGGCTTATGGCGTGATGCGCCACTGACTAAAATAACGTTGCTGAAACTTTAAATCGCCATAACTTCTTCATCGGGTGTCCATTTTAGGCGAATTTGGTATCGACGGAAAGATTATTCAATTATATACAATTTAGAGGGTATAGATCTGCCGAAATACCACCTATAAACCAAGTTATTCTCATTCAAGTATGACCTATGTGAAATCACACATGAAAACTTAGTGGATTCAAAAGTTCTTAGCCTCGCTTACTCTAAGTGACTCTTATGAACATGCTTAACACATCATAAGCTCTATTATCACTAGGATACTCATCCTAATTCATGTAATCAAATATGAATCACAGGATAGGAGGTTTCATGTGTAGGAGCAATGGTTCGTTTTCTAGCTTATAAATATACGGGGTATTATACATGGGCATGTTGATGAATTATGGACTAGTAGTATCCACACTATAGGATCTTCTAAGGTATCCTTATGCCGTTATGATGGACTCTAATAGGGAAAGAGTGGCCTACTTTAAGAATACTCATTATCTCAATCTCTCAAACACACCTTCGAATTAGATTATCAGCACAAGCTCAAAACAAGTATGACTTATCACAAAAAAACTTCCTTACATCATGTAAAAACTTCTTGTTTGATGGAATTCATGCCTTTAGGCATCACATCACTCACTATAAAATTTGCAAAATTTGTACACCAAGGAATAAAGTCATGAGACGCAACCACCACTTTCTCATCTAAAAAAGTATCATTAATTTCTATCTCATTTTTCACTTTTCCTTTTTCCTATAATCTGGACAAGTTGTCATCTACTTAGTTTTAAGTACCCTTTAGTCCCTATCCTCAAAGTTGAATTCCCGTAATAACAGAACATATCTAATCAAACTTGGTTTGGCATATTTCTTTGCCATACAGTACTGTAGATCCGCATGATGAGTAATCACAATGACTCTTATGCTAAGTAAATACTCCTGAATTTCTCAAAAGCTTAAACTACAACCAAAAACACCTACTTATTCACATTGATTCTTTTGGGTTATACTTAGTACTTTACTAGTATAGTAGATAAGATGGAATATCTTCTCTCACCTTTGGCCTAAGATAGATCCTAGTGCCACTCCGCTAGCATCACACATCACCTCAAATATGTTTTCCAAATTAGGGGCCACAATGATCGATGTTGAGGTCAAATTTTCCTTGAGGAATTCAAATAAATTTATACAAGCATCATCAAAAACAAATTTCACCTCCTTTTCCAACAACTTACAGAAAGGGTGTGCAGTTTTAAAGAAGTCCTTAATAACCTTGCGATAGAACCTAGCATGACCCAAGAAGCTATGAATAGCCTTCACTGAGATAGGCAGGGGTAGTTTATAATTGAACTTAATATTTTCTATATCAATAACTATCTCTTTTTAAAAATATTTTTGATCGATAATAATATCTTTCTTTACCATAAAGTGATACTTCTCCTGATCTTAGGTGTATTTATGCACCTAAATTTCATTATCTACATGCATTTAGCCTAGTTTTGAGGACTTCTTGTGTGTGTAATGACTTGTTTATGGTATAATATACTATTAAGTGTTAATAACATGTTTATATCATTTAAGGTGTGTTCAAAACAAGTTTATAATAAATTTGGTCACGCAGAGTTTAGACAAGAAAACTAGTGTCGCTAGCTTGAGCTATACTTTATTCTAGTGTACCTTGATGGACTCTATTATGTTGTGTGCACTAATTCATATTATTTGATGTTATATGAGACCATGTAAGACGATGGGAGCAATGAAAACGAGCAAAACAAGGTCAAATGAGGTTGGAAAGGCATCCACAAAGTGTGAAATTTAAAGGCATACAGAAGGAGTTAGCTACAAAGAAAAATAGCATTTTGGAGCACAAAGGCATCCCACACCCTCAAATCCACGAGATAAGGGAATTCCACATCTTGAGACACAAAATAAGTCAAATTCTAATATGCATCCATGTTAAGGTTGCCACACCCCAAATCACGGATGTCTAAGGGCGTGCGACGCCCAATGAAAATTTTTAGCCAACTTCTTCTATCGTATAAATAGGACACTTGGATCTTAGTGTAAAGAGGTGGGATGAATTTTGGGAGTGGAAAACATATGAGGAAGACTGAACTTAGGGTTCTTAATATTTGCTTTAGTCTAATTTTGGTTTTTATGTTTGAATTCCATTCTTGTGATTCATTGTAAAACTATGAGTGGCTAAACACCCTCGTTCTAGGGTTGAGGCTACAAAAATGAATACTTATCTTATAATTGAGTTAGTTTAATATTGTTTATCATGTTTGGTTGTTCATATATTCTTTTTATTACTATTCTAGTAATTCACAACCTCTAGAATAAATCTATATTTTTATTTTGAGCTCGAAAGCAGAACAATAAATTAGATCATCGAATATATCAAGTGCGTTCTTATACTGTAGAGGAATTAAAATTATGATTTATGGTGAGGATAGGAATATGCGTAATTCTTTCCGTTTGGTTTGAATATGGGATAAAATACAAATGCATTTAAGTTAGTTCTCACATCCTCGCTCAATGATGTAGTTGTGGGTCTAACTTAGATCGATGATTAGAGGATGACCATTCCCTAATTATGTTATCAAACCCATGAATCAACAACCAAGATAGTTGACTTAACCAAAATTATGTTATTAACCTCATGAATCAACAACTAAGATAATTGACTTAACCAACATGATTGTATAGATTAGTTGGATTGTTCATGATGCCTTGACCTTGGATTTCTCCTTATTATTGCTCCAATATAGTATAATCTCGTATTGTTTACTATTACCTTTAATTCTTGAACCTAAACTCTCTTTGGTTATGGTTGCACTTATTTAACCTTCTTAGTATGCTAGCATTGGATTGTTGCTAAGCACAAGTATCGTGGGTTTGACTTCCGACTCGAAAGGTATACTGTATTACTTGTATGACTATGTACACTTGTATATATGATAAGAATATAATAAGTTTTTGGAGCTGTTGTCGGGAACTTTATAAATGGCAACTTTCTCGTTTTTAGTTTGCTATTTTGTTTTATAAGTGCTAACAAATTGGTCTTAGTTTTTGAATTTTTAGGTACAGGTATAAATCTCAAGTAAGCTGGCAAGAAAAGGGATTTGGTTAGCCCATATCCTAAACATGAGTGACACTTACATCAGTTAAGGAGAGAAATAATATTTGTTTATCTTATCTCACAAATTTAATAGGATGAAGCTGTTCATACTATCATGGCTAAAGAATAACCATCCCACAGGACAGTATACGAAGTGGCAATCCTATTCACAACTAATGTTACCTTCGCCATCCGCAGACCAGAACCTGAAGGTAGATTTAAGCTCAAATAGAATATGGTGCAATTACTGTATAACAATAGATATTCACAGTCCTATTGTATAAGGATCCATAGGTTCATCTGCTAAACTTTTTAGATATTTGTGACACCTTATCCCCATTAGAGTATCCACAGACTGCTTGGTTCTCACCTTTTTCCACTTCTCACTTTTGGGGGAAGCGAAGAAATGGTTGAAGGCAGAACCTTTAAACTCCATCACGACATGGGATGACCTATTGAAGAAGTTTCTTATTCGATTATTCCCATATGTCAAACTACAGGGTTAAGGAGTGAGATTTTGAGTTTTAATCAAAAGCCAAATGAGAATCTCATCTTGTATGGGAGAGATTCAAGTCTTTTCTCAGGGACTATCCACACCACCAATAGACCAATAAGGTATTAGCTTATACTTTTGATAAAACTCTCGACCATACTACAATTTTTTTTTTAGATTCAGCTACAAGTGGTCAAGCTCTAGAGAAAACTTATAATAAGTTATACACTTTGCTGAATCGAATTGCATAAGGTAATCTTGAATGATAAGGCGATATGTCTAAAAGTGTAGTGAAGAAGCCTGTTGGGATGATTGAAGTGGATAGTGTCATAGCTTTGGTAGCAGTTGGCATCTTTTTAGAACTAAATGATGATAAAATTTAATAAGTTGAGTGTGACCAACCTCAAGCCCAAGTAAATATAGTTCAGCTGGCTCAGTCGTGGTGTCAGATTTGTAGTATTAGTGGTCACTCTGCAAACTCATGTAGAGAAAATATGACGCCGGTTGATTTTATAGGCAATGCGCAGAAGGGGAATCAGAATTATAGAAATGCCTACAACCGCAATTGGTAAGGTCAACCTAATTACTCATGGGGCAATAATCAGTCGTAGACTCCATAGTTTCAATAGTATAATAGTAATATTAAAGAAAAATTGAAAAAGATCCTGGCCAATCAAGAAAAAATGGCTAAAGCTATTAAAAATCAGCAACTTGCTCAAGAGAGTCTAGAGACACAGTTGTGGTAGTTAGCTTAGGCTCAGAACATAAGACCTCAAGGGGGTTTGCCAAGTGACATATAGAATCTGAAGCTGGTAATGTCAAGAACCTTGAGAAGCGGTAGAGACTTGATTGAAAGATCTCCAAAGAAAAATCAAGAGGTACAGGTAGAGTTAGTTCGACAATAGGCGGAGGAGAAGCAAATGGCAGCCAAAGATGCTGAAAATTTAGGTAAGTCTGAGTCCCAAAAAACAAAGGAAGCTTTGCATAGACAAGAGAGAAAACCATCACCATTCCCTTAGAAGTTCAAAAAAGGTAAAAGAGGATGCATAATTTAAGAAGTTTTTTGACACTTTCAGAGAATAACTTCACATAAACCTTATTTTGTTATATGTTTTGTAGGGTATGCCTGTAATGCCTCGGGAGTACACCATGCGTTGCCTAATACAACAAATAGTCCCAAGCTAACTCATGATATCTACTCAGCAGTGAACTCTTATTAAATGTAAACTCAAAATATGAACAAAACTTTAAGCAGAAACCAACAAAACGCATAATTTCAACTAATCTTTGTTGCTTATAAATCTTCAAATCTTTGGATAGCTAAAAGAAAAATCACTCAACTAGTCTTGACAAGCCTCTACTCTAATATCTAAAGAGTCATTGGGATAGACCACAACTGACTCGTACTAAAAAATAATTAACTAGCATAATAGTACTGAATATCTAAGAAAATCATAAACTTAGTCCTCAAACTATGAGGACTCACCAACTATCGGGATGTTGCAAATGGTGCCCGAGGTCAATCATGCTGCTGGGGATGAACACTAGAACCTATATTATGAAACAATATAGCACATAGACAAATATGTGGGTTAGTATTTCTAGAATGCAATGAGTATATAAGGGTGGATGTATAGGTAAAATCGGATTAATGTGAAATCTAAAAAAAATTATACATGCCAAGTGTAGATAGACTCGCCTTGGTTATAATAAAAGATGGAAGCTAAAATACCATAAAACATGAATAATAATGCATAATCTGGTAAGCTTAGTGAGTCATTACACTTGGTTTCTAAGATCTTTGCTCTTATCTTTCTTTGTGGGAGATTCTTCTAATAGACATAAACCATGTGAGCTATCATGGAGTCCAATGTCTTAACCATGTTAGGGAGATATATTCTACCCTTGCCATCAGAATAGAACCATAACTTAAAAATAATCACTATACTTAGCCCAAGTGGGGAGAGGAGACACTCTCTGGCGAGGTCCCTCAAACCTACGAGGGCACATAGTTTATGGGAAATAGGATGGCGAGGTCCCTTAAACCTATGAAGGAACGTAGTTTCTAGGAAATAGGATGCACTAAATCTACATTCCCTTCTCGGTGCTAAATACTACTCCCAAAATATAGACTTATATGCTCATACTTGTAAAATCCACCTTAAAATAGCATATGGGTTTATAAATTGAAAATCTACTATGCTTCTCTTAATTAAATCATATTCATGAGAAAAAATTATGGATTTCGAGTCTTATCTAAGATCATAAGATCAAAATTAAACTTTAATCATGTCGTAATACTTGAACTTTAAACTTATAAGCTTAAACTTCTTGTAACCTAATAACTTATACTTAAACTTTAAATCATTCATTATCTCATGGTAAATATCAATCTCAATACTCAATATCACTTTAATGGATTCAAAACATAACTAAACATGAAATCCTACACAAAATAATATTCTATTCATGAGTAAGCATCAATATCTCAAAGCAGAGGAAAATAGGTATCAACCCTAGTAAATCACTTTCTTTAAAATCTGATAAAAACCAAACTTTTGGGCACAAAGATGAAAGAGTATCCTTGTTCAAACCACACATACTTAAATTTCTTGACTTTATGGAGGAAACATAAATTTGAAGCCTTAGGAGGTAAGTTCTTAGAAGAAACCCTATCTCTTTATCTCTTGGGAGTGGAGAGAGGAATAGTTTGATAAATAACTAAGAAAGGGGCAAATAATTCCTATTTGATGATTGGAGTCGTGGATGGGGAATTTAAAGAGAAGAAAAGACCAAAAAACTATTAGTTAAAACACGCAAGAATTTTTTGGTATCAGTCATAACGACTCAGGCTATGACTTATTACGTCTAACCATGAGTCGTGGCGTGAAGTCGTGACCTGAGGGTCCATGACCGACTCCTTCATTGTTATGACAATGGGTCTTCATAACGGCTTGTGACCATTGACAATGGTCGTGATGAAGAGTTGTGGTCAGGGCTTGAAATCTTGGACAACCTTTTGCTGTGATAGTGAGTCCCTCATAACGAATCGTTATGTCACATAATGAGTTGTACCCTGGATTCATTGAAAAGTGATCAAAATTTGGTTTCTTCACTGCCATGATAATGGCTTCATCTAATGACTCTTTATGTTTGATAATGAGTCATAATCAAGGTCATTATCACTGGGTTGCTTTGATAATACTTCACTTATTTGCCCATAACTTTTTACCCCGACCTCGGATGAGGGAGAGACTGGAGGTATTGGAAAGCTAACTTGATTTTCTATCTCTTAGTAGGTATAATATCAAACATGAGGTATTAAAAAATCTCCCCCTTGGGATCATTTATCCTTGATGAGAACTAACTAGAATAAGGAGTCAGGGAAAAGCTAAAATTTTTACACTACGCTGATAACTAGACTTATATAACTAATACAGGTACTCAAACAACTCAGGAATGCGTGATATTATATGAAAAATAAATAGATGTTATAAGAGAGAAAGGATTCGCTTAAGGGAGAAACAAATTACCTCGAGTAGGGACTGAATTTAAAGAGAAGAGGTGAGGCTACTTGGTCATTTATTTGTATCCATTTCCCAAGTAGCTCCCTCAACTGACTGGTTCCTCCAAAGAACTTTCACGAACACTACATCCTTATTCCTTATCCTTCGAACTTGCCTATCAAAAATTTCAACTGGGATTTCCTCATAGAAAAGTTATCCTTGACTCTAATACTTTTTATGGGGATTACTAAGGGCGGGTCCCCAATGGACTTATTTAGCATTGAAACTTGGAAAACTGGATGGACGATAGTTAATTCTGGAGAAAGGTCTAATTAGTAAGTAACTTCTCCAACACACTTCACTATCTTATAAGGACCAAGAAATCGGGGACTAAGCTTTTCCTTCTTACCAAAGTATCATTATACCTTTCATGGGAGACATCTTCAAGAACACCCATTCACCCACTTCAAACTTGAGTTCTCTCCTTCTCATGTTTATATACAATTTCTGATGACTTTGAACGATTTTTAATCTTTCACGAATCAACTGGACTTTTTCTATAGCTTCAAGAACAGAGTCTAGCCCAATCAAAGATGCTTCACCAACCTCAAACCAACCTATAGGTGACCTATATCTATGCCTATACAATGTTTTTAATAGAGCCATTTGAATACAAGCGTGATAACTATTATTATAGGGTAAACTCAATCAAAGAAAAATAATCATCTCCACTTCCCTTAAAGTACAACAAACATGCCGTTAACATATCTTTTAATATCTGAATGGTACACTCAGCTTGACTATCTATCTGTGGATGAAAGGCTGTACTAAGCCTTACCTTCGTACCAAGATCTTTCTGAAATGATTGCCAAAATCGGAAAGTGAATTATGTGCCTAATTTTTGAAATAATGGACAAGGGTATCCCATAAAGCCTTACTAACTCGCGAATGTACATCCTGGCATAATATTCCACTGTATCTGAAGTCCTAACATGGAAAAAAATAGGTTGATTTGGTCATTCGATCAACTATGACCCAAATTGAATCATGCTAATGTCTGGTACGCATCAACCCTATAATGAAATCCATATTCACTACTTCCTACTTATAAGTAGGAATACTGATCTCTTGAAGCATACCACCAGGCCGCTGGTGCTTAATCTTAAACTGCTGGTAATTGGGATACTTGGCTACAAACTCTGCTATGTCTCTCTTAATGCCATTCCGCTAATAGATTTACCATAAGTCACAATACATCTTAGTAGCACTTGGGTGAATTAAATACCTTTAACTATGAGCCTAAGCTAATATTATTTTCCTCAACCCATCCACATTGGGAACATAAATCCAACCTTGATAGTGAAGTACACTATCTCACCCTTGGGAGAAAACCTCAACCTTATGCTACTGGACTGCTTTCGAAATCTGGCTAAGTATGGGATCACCACACTGCTTCTCCTTCACTTTCACCACTAAGGATGATTCTGAACCGTTCTGGACCACTTCTCCCCCATCATCCATATCAAGCAAACATACTTCTAAATGGGATAGCTTATGAACTTCTTTGGCCAACTCTGGTTCTTCTTCTTTTATATGAGCCACACTACCCATAGACAACCTACTTAGAGCATCGGCCACCATATTTGACTTACCCAAATAGTAAAGAATATTCTTGTGGCAATCTTTCAACAACTCCAACCACTTTCTTTAACAAAGATTCAACTTTTTTAGTGAAAATTCACACTGAAGACTCTTATAATCAGAGAATATATCAACATGTACACTATAGTGCCTCCAAATCTTTAGGGTAAACACCATAACAACTAACTCTAAATCATATATTGGGTAGTTCTTTTCATGAACCTTAAGATGTATAGAGGCATAAGCTATTACCTTTCAATTTTGAGTCAAAACACAACCTAATCCAACTCTGAAAGCATTAAAATACACCACAAATCCATCCAACCTTTCTGCAAAGCTAATATTAAAGTCGAAGTCTGCCTATCTTTTATTTTTTGGAAACTTTTATCATATCTATCTAACCATATAAAATTCACCTTCTTTTATGTCGAATTAGTTAATGGTGTAACTATTAATGAAAACCCTTCAATAAACCTCCTATAATAACTAGCTAAACCCCGAAAGCTTCGAATATTAGATGGAGTAACGGGTCTCGGACAGTGTTTGATTGTATTAGACCTTTGAGGGTCTACATAAATACCAATAAAATAACATGCCCCAAAAATGTAACAGACTCCAACCAAAATTCACACTTACTAAACTTCAAATAGAGCTGATGATCATTAAGGGTCTACAATACTGTCCTTAAATGGTCTGCATGCTCCTCCTCACTCTAAGAATATACAAGTTTGTCATCTATGAATACAATGAAGAACATGTCCAATTACTAGTTAAAAACCCTGTTCATCAAATCCATAAAGGCTTCAGGAGCATTTGGTTGTCCAAATAACATTACCACAAACTCAAAATAACCATACCGAGTTTTGAAAGTTGTCTTGGGAGTGCACTCCCTTACCTTCAATTGGTGATACCTCAACCCAAGATTAATCTTTGAAAACCATGAGGCACACCCTAAAGCTGATCAAATAGATCATCAATTCTAGGAATGAGGTACTTATTCTTATTGGTGACCTTGTTTAATTATTTGTAGTCTATGCACATTCTGAGAGTGTCATTCTTCTTGCGCATGAATAGAACTGGAGCACCCCACGGGGAAATACTGGGTCTGATAAAATCTTTATCTAAGAGGTCTTTGAGCTTCTATTTCAATTCCTTAAGTTTGGATAAAGCTATGCAATATGGATGAATAGAGATAGGCTGGGTAACAGGAAGAATATCAATACCAAACTCTATTTGTTTGTTGGGAGGTACCCCGGATAGATCCTCTAGGAAGACCATTGGAAATTCATTGACTACTCGAACTGACTGAATGGTTGGGGCTTCAGACTTAGTGTCTTTAATTTGAACTAGGTGGTAGTTACATCCTTTTGATATTAACTTTCTAGCTTTAAGATAAGAGATAAAGAAACCTTTCAAAGATTTTGAACTACCCTCCCTTAAAGGAATGCCTTATTAGGAAACTAAAACTTCATCACATGGGTGCAACAATTGATTGATGCATAACATGAATGGAGCCAGTCCATGCCCAAAATAATATCAAAATATATCATTTCTAACTCTATTAAATCTGCTAAAATGACCCTATAGAGGACTCTAATAGGGCACTTCTTATAAACTCGTCTAGCAATAACAGACTCACCCACTAGGGCAGAGATTAAGAAGGGTTCAGAAAGATTTAAAGGCTTACCTAAAAATTTATAGCAACAATCAGGTTCATAAAAAAGGTTTAATCTAGGGTCTAACAACACATATACATCAAGGTGAAAGACATGAAGCATACCAGTGACAACATCTAGGGAGCTCTCTTACTCCTGATGGGATGGTAAACCATAAAATCAGTTCAGACACCGATCGCCACCTATAGTGAATGATGAAACCTACATAGGAGTTGGGCTACTTGGATGAGCTACTAAATTTATGGACTGAGTCTTAGGACAAACATCTCTACTTCCTTGCTTAGTATATAAATATTTTTTGATCTTGTGGTCTATATTACCAGAACCATAGAAACCCCCTTTATCTATCATGTACTCACTTGGATGGGTCCTACCATATATTAGACAGGCTGGATAAGTGGGCTTTTTGGCTACACTACCCTAAGATCTTGAATTCGAAACCCAGCCTTACTTCTCTTTCTTGGTTTTGGGTGTAGGGACATTGGCTGAGGATAGTGTAAATGCTAATGATTTACCCTTAAATTGATATCGATTTCCCCCTTACAATCTCTATTGACTATACTTAAACTAACCAGTTCTGGCCCTCTTGTTCCTCTTCACTCATTCCTTTAACTTCCCAGCTTCAATCTACTGAGCATAGTGTCATCAACTGAGCAATATACTTATCCTCGATCAATATGGTAGTCCTACACTCCTTGATCACAAAATCAGACACTCTAGTGACAAGATTACTCATCCAGGCTCTAGAGTTGGGTAACAACTCTGGGGCATACTTAGCTAGGGGTAAACTTAATGCAGTAATTTTTCATTGACATAGAGCCCTGCCTCAGGTTTGTGAGCTCCTATACCTTGGCCTCCCTTATCTCACAAGGAAAGAACCTATCTAGAAAAGTAGTTTAAAATACATCCCAACACATAAAAGCTATATTCTCACCTCTACCAACCTTCAACATAGTAACCCAATCATAAGCAACATCCTTCAATTGGTAAGATGTCAGTTCCATACTTTTCTCTTCAGTAACATACATAATCTGTGTAATCTTTTTCACCTCATCAATAAAGAAATAAGGATCCTAATCCACCTTTAACCCAAAGAATTCAGGTGGGTTCATCCCTATAAAGTCCCAAATTCTATTTGCAGCTAAATTACTATTTTGCTAGAGTGTGATGATTACTCGTTGGTTTCCCTAAATATTTGCATTCACAACCTGAACTAGCACTTAGAAGGCTACCTAAAATTTCGCATGAGAGACGGTTTTATTAAGAAGGTCTACAGGTACTGGTGGTGGCTGATCCCTATTTCTGTATGTACGAGCTTGGTGAGGAGGTATTCTCTATCACCTGAAAGGATGAATTAGGGAAGATAGAGATAACTTCAAGCATGATAGAGATCATAAAAGAAGGGATAGTTCCTAATATGCCTCATAGCCTTTTGCTTATAAGTGTGGCACTCTTCACACCCATGATCTAAACTCTACATAATATGGCTTGTCAAACTCCCTAGGACTCTTTAAAACTATAGGCTTTGATATCAAGTTTGTAATACCCAAGAGTACCCCTAGGACGTCGCACGGTGCTTAAGACTATGAATAGTCCTAAGCTAAACTATGATATCTACTCTACAATGAACTCTTATAAATGTAAACTCAAAGCATAAATAGAACTTTAAGCTAAAACAAACAAAATGCATAATCTCAACTAAAACTTTTTAGCTTTGAAATCTTTAAATTCTTGGAGAACTGAAAGAAACACCACTCAACTAGTCTTGATAAACCTCGACTCAAATGACTGAAGAGTTACTAGGATAGACCCCAACTAACTCGAACTGAAAACTAATTACGTAGTATAACAATACTGATCATTTGAAAACATCATAAACTTGGCTATCGAACTATGATGACTCACCGACTGTTGTAATATAGGAAATGGTGCTTGGCGTTAATCGTGCTGCTGGGGAAAAATACTAAAACCTACATTACAAAATAATGTAGCACATAGACATATCAGTACTTCTAGAATGCACTAAATATATAGGGGTGAATGCATTGGTAAACTAGACTAATGTGAAATCTCAAAAAAACATATATGCGTAGTGTAGATAGACTCACCTTGGTTGTGATTAAAATTAGAAGCTGAATATAGCACTTAAAAAAATGAGGGGAAATTAATTTAGCGCTTTAGACAGACGATTAAATGGTGCACATGTTTGATAAAAAATTATACTTTGTGTGGTATAGCGTACTGTTGCCAAAAAGGGTAAGAAAATTAAATTATGTTTCCTTATTTCCTTATTTGTACTAAGTGCTATTATTGGAAAGTTGGGGGTCCATTTTCTAAATTTTCTAAATATTATATATATAAAGGGGAGGGAGCATTTTGTAGTTCACTGGAAACATTTCCAGCAACTATATGCATACCGCTCCTCTACTTCTTTTCTTCTCACCAAAGCAAAGTAATTCAAAGGATTAAAGTGGGGATCAAAGGATAGGGAGAAATTCCTTTAGGGGGAGGCACATCATCATGCCCCAAGCTAGTTCCTATCCAAGAAATTCTTAAATTCTATCTAGAATTCAAGTCGGGGTTAATTTCAAAAAAGTAAAATTTTTCCCACTCAATACTCAAATTTAATTATAGAATATACGTTAGGATGTAATATTAGTTGTTGATTATTGTTTTATTTGAATCCTTACACTCTCTTTGGAATGAGTTCTTCAGAAGGAGAAATTGTAATAAAATAGGAAATTTTAGGGATTCCTATCAATTAGTTGATTTAACGTCGTATTGTATTAGCTGGAAAAGTTAGAATTCATTTTGGATTATCGTTAAGAAATTCGAATGGTTTCAGGAATAATCGAAGAGTTTTAAATAAAATTGTTAAATGCACCTACAGATCATTGATGGATATATATGCGATCCTTGTAGTTAGTAGATTGGCTGTTCAAAATCTTAAATGGCTGGTTGGAAAGATAAAGGTTATACTTTCACAGGTTGAATTGTTTGAATCTCGAAATACTATCGTAAAGCACTAAAGGTAAGTAAAGCTAAACCTTACCTCGCTGATAAGGCACCACCCTATATCACATGCTCTTTACCTTTTAATGTTAGTATAATTCTCATGAAATACAAAATTTGAATTCTTATATTGCCTTACATATCATTCCCTCTCTCTACCACCAAGCTTATAAGTATCCATCTTTCCCTCTTTGTGTTAAATTTCTATGGTACTTCTATATTATCATGAGATTTTATACTTGAGGCCCTTACACGTTAGTAGTAAATAGTAATAGCATAGTTTCACTAGTATATGGTAGCTAAATGATCATTATCAAATCACATGTCATAGGCTTTCAAGGTGTTATTTGATGAACATTAACGGCGGGAGGGTACATAGGTTTGGCTTGGCATATCGCTCGATGTGATTCTATGCACAGGATCAAGACCAGACTACTGTATCAATCCAAACCATTGGGTGTACCCGTCTTTATGGCATCATTTGCATCTGAAGTCAGTTGGAACGTCATGTATTGGTTTTCCTTGACTTGAGCCAATATATGGTAATATGGCTTGCGGGCAAACCCTCATAGTGAGCCCCTGGGTGGGGCGTACCTAGATACAGACTGTGATTACAGTTACATATATGGGATCATAGCAAGGAGTATATAAGCAACATATGTTTATACTTGCCTCAGATCGCCTTTGGAAGGCCATCTTGTTATCATTTGTACGACTTATAGGGTAAGTGCATCACCTACGCAAAGTGTAGGTCCTATGTTATGATGAATGCTTTTCTAAATATTATATATAATGCTAATAAGGTTGGTGTATAGGTTATCAGTTCATATCGTATAGGTGTTATTTGTTGGCTCATACATTTTTTGCTTTACCATTTGACTCATATGAGCTTCTGTATTTTTCTAGCTATTATTTTATCTGCTTTCATACCATTACATATTGTTTATGTAATGACGTCTCAGGCCCACCATGTTTTGTTAATGCAGGCTCAGACCCTCAGGAAAGCAGACGTCCATGTTAGGCTCTATTGCTATTTTCAACGAATATTTTGGTGATCTCAAACTCTCTCTGGAGCCAGTCTATGCCTAGTATTTTGTTTATATGTATAGGTCTCTGGTTGGGTATGATGGTCTTGATGCCAATTAGTCACTTGTAGTTTAGCGTGTAAAACTGACTAGAGGCTTTATGGACATTGTGTAGTATTGTATAGTTTCGTAAATGTAACTCCCTCGGTATATATGTAACTCTTATTGATTATCCTACTCGTTATTATCCCATAACCTCGTGTACGTCATAGGTACCTGTAGAGTAAGTGTATATGGTTCTTATCCATCATTATCATTTTGGGGCGTGACACTGAAATACCGTAAAACGTGGAATAATAAAGCATAATTTGGTAAGCTTAGTGAGTCATTATACTTTGTTTCTAAAATATTTACTCTTATCTTTATTTGTGGGAGTTTATTCTAACCGACATAAAACATGTGAGCTGTCATGGAGTCTAACGTCTTACCTATATTAAGGAGAGCTGTTCTACCCTTGCCATCAAAATATAACCTTAACTTAAAGTAATCACTATATTTAGCCCAAGTGGGGCAAGGAGACCCTCTCTGGTGAGGTCCTTTAAACCTACGGGGGCACATAGTTTCTTGGAAATAGGATGCACTAAACCTACATTTCCTTCTCAGTGCTGAATACTACTCCTAAAACATATACTTATATGCTTATACTTATGAAATTCACCTTAAAATAGCATATGGGTTTGTAAACTAGAAACCAACTATACTTCTCATACTTAACCATATTCATAAGGAAAAATTATGGAGTTTGAGTCTTATATATGATCATAAGATCAAAACTGAACTCTAATCATGTCTAATACTTGTAATTTGAACTTATATGCTTAAAATTCTTGTAAATCAATAAATTATACTTGAAATCTTTCATTATTTCATGGTAAATATCAAACTCAATACTCAAGATCACTTTCATGGATTCAAAACATAGGTAAAAATGAAATCATATGCAGAATAAAATTCTATTCATGAGTAAGAATCAATATCTCAAAGCATAGGAAAATGGGTATTAACCCTAGTAAATCACTTTCTTCAAAATTTGATAAAAGTAATACTTTTGGGCATACGGATGAAAGAGTATCCTTGTACAATAAGATTAAATGATAAAGAGGTGGTCTTCAAGGTATAATAAATACTCAATACACCCTCACACTATAAGGACTTATGTATGACCATGACTATGGAAGTAGATGAGTATGGGGTGGTGGTGTGTAAACCTCCAATAATCTCTTCAAACCATCTTATAGAGTTGACCAAACCAAAAAATAAGCTCGATATTTAGAAATATGAGGAGGATCCTAAAAATCCAAGTGTGAAAAGAGCTGCAGACCATAAGAGGTCAGAAAAAAGTGAGAAAATAGTCTCTAAGTAATAGAAAGAGGATGAATAAATATGGTTGAAGCGATGATGTGAGTCATTCCACAATAATAAATTAGGTGCTGCTTGGAAGGCAACCCAAGTTAAGAGTAAGTATCTTATTTTCATGTTTTTATTTAGAATCACTATTGTTCTTTTGTTTTTGTTTGAGTCATAGGTTGATGGGAAGTCTCAGTACTGGAAATCCAAGCTAAGGAGCATCGCAAGGATTGGGTGTAGGTCCATAAGACCTCATTGATAATTAAAGATGCTACTATCTAGGCCTATAGGCCTTAGGGAGTATTTCTATCCTCACTTTTAATTTATACTTTGAGGATAACGTGTGATTTTGAGTGTGGGGTGGGGAATCTTTTGATTTTTTAGTGTGAAGTTTGCTGTAGGATCTCTATTTTTGTTTGTTTTCCTAGTTGTTGACTAAATTGAAAAAATTACAAAAATATTTTAACTTATTTGTTTTTAGTTTTTGTTGTTGGTGTCAGTCTAGTAGGGGAACACTTCACCCATTCTTGGTTTTTCTTTTTGGTTCTTTTTCGAGAGGGAGCCCTTTGAACCCAATATCTTTTTTCTCATTTGTAGGAGTAAATTGTAATATTTTTTTGTTAGGAATAAGTGAGATATTCTTGCTAAGTTCTATGTATGATTACACGATGCAAGTGGTTTTGAAGGTAAAAACATGTATATTATGTTGAATAACTACGTTTGAGATACCTAGGCTCATTTATATGGCTCTTTTGCGATGTTGGCTTAAAACTAAATTCTTTCTATTTCTATGTTTAGAGTCTATAGGGATCCTAATTGATTTGAGCTTGTTCCATGTGTGATGTGAGCTTTCTTGTATATTTATTATTTCATATTGATGTCCCGGTCTTATGGTCAATTTAGGAGATGGTACAAGCATTTCTTTGGTAGCCATATTTGATACCCTCTGTATCTACCCTGGGTGATCTTAGTTATATTTGTTGAGCCTTTAGCCTATTGTTTGGTAGCCTCATATGTATCTTTTTTCCTTTCATTGATTGACCATAATTTGATCCAAAGATCCTAAGTGCTTTGGTTGAAAATTAATATGGTTAAGGAGTGTAAAATAAAAGAATGAAAAAGTGAAAGTGAAGACCCAAAATAGTAGCTATTGGTGTGCAAAAAAGATTATGTGTTCATTGTTGGGAGTGGTGTAATAGAAAGAAAAGAAAGAAATTGATCAAAATTAGATCATGTGGTGATTCCCTCCTTATGATGTGTGAATTGTCTTAAAAGCAATGGGGCAAAATAAAAGTGAAGTGGGAATATAGAAGGGGTGAAAAATGGTTGTTTAGAAAAGAGCCTAACGTATAATATGATAAATTAAAGCGGTTCATAAGGGAAAACATATGGTTCATCTTATGTGGCATGTGAATTCCTTATGAGAGTGAATAAAATTTGATTCCTATACCCATTCTTGTTATGAATTGCATATTTGTGAGTGGATATAGGTAACTCTCTTATAGTGAGTGCACATGTTTAATGATAGTCAGGTGATTCATATGATCTCTTTGATTGAGAGATATGCATGAGTTTGCCAACTTAGTAGAGTCAATTCTTGAGGTTAGAATATTTTGAAGTTGTGTTCATGAGCTTTTAATTGTAATATGACATGCTTGATGTGGAACTTGCTATTTGTGTAGTCATTATAGTTCTAGTTTAGGTGTGTTTCTTGTACTAATAATGTTGGAGTCTTCCTTGGATGGTGCTTAATTTAAAGATTTGTTTGAAGTCCACCTCACAATTGATCATTACAAAATTAGCTGGAAATATAAAAATGGAATATGTCAAATAGAATCCCCACGGGCCGCTTCATAGACATGTCTTCCATAACTAATCTCATGTTCGTCGGAGTAGGATCCCCCAAATCTAGTTTCTTATGCGTTGTAAGCGACATCAATTTTATACTGTCTCCCATATCATAACTAACTATCTGCTTCTTAGTAACAAGGTCTTTTATGAACTTTGCGTACCCGGGCATTTGCTCTAATGCCTCCACAATGGCAAGTGATTGTCAACTTCTTAAGCATGGTCATAAAATTGCCAAACTTTGTGGCGTCACCTTTTCTTTCAATCGGTGGGGAATTGAAGGAGGAGATTTTAGGAGTGTAGTAACCACCACTTTGGTATCCTTTCCCTTGCTCTTCTCCAACTCATCACCCTGCTGATGGTTGTATGGTGTATTATCAATTACTTCATCCAATTTTTCAGGCTCCACTACATAAATTTCTTTATGCTAAATATTCTCTACAATTACAACTTTACCCCCAGACGGGCCTGGTAATACCTTACCACTCCGTGTGGTAATTGCCATGTAGGAGCCATCATTTCAAGGATTTTGAACTATATCACTTGGTAAAGTTCTGCTCTTTCTTTGATTCAATGCTGCAGAGAGTTGGCTCATTTGCTGCTCCCAACTGTTTGATAAAATTAGAGTGTGAGTTTACCAACTGACTTATGGATGATAAATCACTCTTCATAGTAGTCACCTCAGAGTTGGTAATCTCAACTTCCTTTAAGAGTTTCTCCATCATGTCCTCTACGGACATTTTGGCAGAGCTAGTTACAACATTATCTCTATTTCCAGGAGGTATATATAGTCCACTCCTATTATTTTTACTCTTCTAATTCCCTTGATCTCTATCCTTGTAACCAGCTTTATCATAATATTTCTGACCTTAGTTTCCTTGGCTATTTCTTCTTACGCACATGAGATCTGGGGGTTTGTATCAAGAGATTGAGTTACTCAAATAAGAGTGGAAGGTGATTAATATGGATTTTATTGCAAGTTTTCCTCAGTATTGGAATCAGTGTGATTCGATTTGGGTTATTGTAGATAGGATGAACAATTCTTCTCTATTCTTTCCAATAAGGACTAACTATTCGGCTGAGGATTATGCTAAGTGACATCTTACGGAGATCGCGATGTTGCATGGTGCTCCGGTTTCTATTATCTCAGATTGTGGTACTCCATTCTCATCTTATTTTTTACCATTATTTCAGAAAGGTTTGGGAACTAAGTTGTGACTTAGTACCACTTTCAAACCGCTGTCGGATGGACAAGCAGAAAGGACTATTAAGATATTGGAAGATATGCTTTGTGCTTGTGTGATTGACTATGGTGTTAGTCGGGTCGACCACTTGCCTTGTATAGAGTTTAATTATAATAATAGTTATCACTCTAGCATAGGTATGTCTCCTTTTGAATCATTGTAGGGTAGAAGATGTCATTCTCCTATTGGGTGGTATGAAGCTGGTGAGGGTAAGATGTTTGGCCTTGATTTAGTTCACTAATCCTTGGAGAAGGTGAAGGTGATTTGTGATAGATTGAAAGCCGCTCAAAGTCACCAAAAGTCCTATGTGGATATAAGGCGTAAGGAGTTGGAGTTAAAGGTTGGTTATTGGGTGTTCTTAAAGGTGTCTCTTATGAAAGAGGTGATGCAGTTTGGTAAGAAAGGTAAGCTTAGTCATCGATATGTTAGTCCATATTTTGTCTTGAAGATGGTAGGTAATGCTGCCTATAAGTTGGAGTTGCCTTTTAGTTTGATCTCCATTTATCCGATTTTCCATGTCTGTATGTTGATAAAGTATGTGGGTTATACTTTGTCGGTTGTTTCTTTGGAAGGACTGGGAATCTCAGATTCCTTGTCTTGTGAGGTAGTACTAGTTTAGATCTTGGATCGTCAAGTCCGTTGGATGTAGACAAAGGATGTCGCTTCATTAAAGGTTTTTATGAGGAACCATAAGGTTGAAGAAGCTACTTGGGAGGCGAAAGAGGACATAAAGTCTAAGTATCCCCATTTGTTCCCTATTCTGAAAGTTTGTGCTTGAGGTATGTGTTATTCTTAATATCCTTACTTTATGTCTTTGTTTTCTATTTTTTTTAAAGGTTAGTTTGATGTGAATAATATGTTAACTAGTGCCTTTGCTTGACTTTACCCGACATTCGAGGACGAATGATCGAAGTGGGGGAGAATTGAAACACCCTAGTTTTGGACCTTAGAAAATTCTTGATTTTAAGCTTATTGGACATCATACAATTTATCGGTACTAGTCTTATGAAGTGGTACGGTTTAGGGTCCCTCCACTCATATAATAATCAGTGTAGTCTAGTTGCAATCTTTCCAAGGTACTATTAGGCTTCTTAATAATCGTACGTTATGGTACGAGTAGTATGGTACCTAACCATATGACGTCCTATGTCTTGACTAGAGAATTCTGTCTAGGGTATGATTTGAGTGGGTACAAATTGTATGATTGGGTACCATTTGGTCTAGGTACTTGTATGTTGGACAGTGTTGGAGTCTAACATGAAGCCTAGGTTATGAGTGGTGCATGCCACTCATTTATTTGTGTACAAGTTAAGAGGGAAGTCGTGCCCTTCTGTACACGTTTGACAGCTTTTAAGTTGAGGACAGTTTTGACACACCCCAAAACTGGACCATGTTGTATAGGCATCTCAAGCCCAACTTGGACCGGAGATCGTCCCGTTAACCCAATTAAACCATATATTAAATTTTTAAGTGTCTGATGAACTCCATCCAAGTATCAAGTAACGAAAAATAAAACTAATAGTCAATACTTAGAAAATATCTAACATTTCAATAATGACAACAATCTTGCCAATATACCTAAGTACACAGTCATCCATAATGCCTCTACAAAACCGATGTCAACAATATATCAGAACATGCCCCTCATAATAGCCAAATACCAAGTCTATACAAGTCTGACTTAAAGTAAAAGACTATGAAATGTATGCCCTCCGAAGAATGGAAGCTCACCACTTCAATGTAAACACCTGAACTGCTCGAACACCTGGTCACTGTGTGGAAGAGAAAGAAGAAGCTCTGACCCTTATGTCGCGCGGGGACATATCTTCCGGATATGGTTAGAGGTTGGAGCACTAGCATGTATCTCATGGATAAGGATAAAATAACAGATTTTTTCAATAAAAGTCAAACCATAATATGCAATCACATTTACATTAGTATAGGCATATATGAAGAGACATATATATACATATGTTTATATATAGCATGCCAAGTCATGGAAAGAGTCATATAAATCATTCTTAAATCATTCATTCATGAGACGTGAAGTGAAGAACTTTCAACCATTCACCTTAACAATTTTAGAACCTTAAACTGGTCCGTTACATTAATCAAGGGAATCCGAACCTCAAACCAACTGAACCAATTAAACCAAATTCTTTAGGTAAGGGATTATAACCACAAGCCATTTCATTGGGCGAGGGACTCTAACCACAAGCCATTTCACTGGGCAAGGGACTCTAACCATAAGCCATTTCATTGGGCGAGGAACTCTAACCACAAGTCATTTTATTGGGCGAGGGACTCTAACCACAAGCCATTTTATTGGGGGAGGGACTCTAACCACAAGCCATTTCATTGGGCGAGGGACTCTAACAATAAATCATTTCATTGGGCGAGGACTCTAACCACAAGATGTTTCATTGGGTGAGGGAATATAACCAAAAACCATTTCATTGGGCGAGGGATTCCATCCATAGGTCATTTTATTACCATTTCTAGTCGACATTTGAGCTCTTAACACCTTTATTTTATGCCTTAACATCCATACAATTCATTTCAACTCTTAAGGACTTTAACCATTTATCCAAAAACACAACCACATGAGACCATAAGGTATTCATGAGAACATTTATTGATTGGAACTTTATTAGGACAATGCCTTAACTCAAACCATCATTCAATTCATTCGGTGGTCATCAAGACCCTTACCAAACAAATAATTCATCATTAGTATTTCTATACCACACTTTGTTTTTACACACAATTCTAGTTCATGTTTTGGGGATTGAACCCCTTTCTTAGCCATCAAACTAACATGGTCATAATTTAACTAATTACACTGCTAACAACATAGTTATGATGCCATTTATTAACCATTCAAAATTATTGAGCCATCACACCATCTGAAGTCATAAATTAATCCATTAAATGATTAACAACGTTCTTATCAACCATTTATCAAGCATTCACATTCATCGTTACTCAATACATGGTAAACAAGGCCTTTACCAATAATTTACTAAGTATTCACATGTATTACAATAATGTCTTATCTAATTCATATTCACTAGATCAATTACCTAGTTCAACATACCATTAACATGTGACTAGACAATTAATGTAGATATTTTCACTAACCCTTTATGTGCATACCTTTATCAAGACCAAATTTATGGTGGTATTCATCATTATTAGTGTTATTCAAGACCCATATGTTATACCTCATAAAAAAATTACCCACACATACAAACCATCACTAATAACATGTATAATCACAACCTCACACAAGAACAAACATTTTTTATCATTGACAACAAAATCCCTTTTCATTTGATATCAAAACCACCATGTACACTTACTAATCCAAGTGTGAAATACATGGGTTTTGGGTTATTTAACAAGGGAGAGAGTTATATGCCTCAAACAATATGATTCACCAAAGAAGACTTGAATTCTCCTACCCTAAGATGAACACCCTTGAAACCCCAGCCTCTAATTCTCCAAAATGTGCTTGAGAGAGTATTTAGGATATTTGATCCACTAAAAATGTGTATTAGGAGGCCACACACACATATATAGCGAGGGAACTTAAGGTTTTGAGGGTATGAAATTACCATAGGGCTCTTAGTTAAAATCTAGAAACTGACCACGATGTTGGATACGACTCATTGAGTTAACCGTACCCTAGGGTACGAGTCGTACCCTAACTTGTACATTAGGCTTATACTAGGTTATCTATACTAGTTATGGTATGATTACACACCCTTGAGTCATATCCAAAGGTTATGACTCATGCCTTTATCCGTACATACCACTCGTACCAAAAATAGTCCACTCCAAGTTCAAGACACCACTTTATACGACCATGTTGGGTATGACTCGTACCTTAGTGTACGGTTGGGGGGGATAATTGTACCTAGGACAGTAAGTAACCCTCACCACACTTCCTAGGGTAGGATAGAGGGTCTACAACTCTTATCCAAGGGGTATGACTCATGCCCTTAGTTGTACCTAGCCTAGTGACATCAAATGAAGAAATTTTTCTCATGGTTCAATGCCTAGGTGTTTCAATTATCCCCCACTTGGATCATTCATCTGCAAATGATGGATAAGGAAAGCATAAATACAAGTTAAAACATTATAACATATCAAAACAAAATCTAAACAAGTTAGAACAAGGCATACCACAAGGATATAACTTTATCACGATCATCATCAATCAACTATTCATTTCACTGCCTTTGGGATTCAAACCTATTATTTATCAAAAGAACTTGATAAATTTAAAGCTTAGGGACTCAAACCAATTGTCTACCAAAGACATACATCAAATCAAGAATATTAACGTATACCTCAATCACAAGTTTCAGGAATAGGACGAATGCAGATACTTGGACTTCATGTCCTCCTCCACCTCCCAAGTAGCTTTCTCAAACTATTGGTCCCTCCATAGAACCTTCACCAAAGCCATAACTTTCATTTGCAACTAGCGAACTTAATGATTCTAAGATCCTCAATGAGATCTCCTCATAGGACAAAGAGTCTAAAATGCCAACATCCTCGAAGGGAACAACCAAAGAAGGAGTCACCTACACATTTTCGCAACATAAAGACATGGAAAATTGTAGAAATATTGTTCAATCTAGAAGGCAACTCTAACTTATAGGAAATGTTGCCAATCCTTTTCAAAATCAAATAGGGACAACATAACGGGGATTAAGCTTACTCTTTTTATCTAATCACATCACTGCCTTCATGGGAGACACCTTCAAGAATGCCCAATCACCAACACTAAACCCTAAATCCCTAAGCCTCATGCCTATATAGGACTTTTGGCAACTTTGAGAGGTTTTCAATATCTCACGAATCACCTTCACTTTTTCTAAGGCTTGGTGAACTAAATCAGGGTCGAGAAACTTACCCTCACCAAATTTCTACCACCCACTAGGAGAAAAATATCTCCTACCATACAATGCCTCAAAAGGCGCCATGGCAATGCTAGAGAGCAAGTTCAATTCAACTTATAGCTTCTCGGAGACACACCACTATGAGTTCCTGAGTCTAGCCATACAATACTTCTATATTTTAGTCTATCCAAAATGTAGAAGGAGTTAGCTTAAGCCATTAGGCTATATTGCTTACATCCACCCCGAACACTATTTTACCCCATTACCATAACCATATGAGAACCATAAGTAGATGACATAGGAAAACTATAACCAAATAATATAGCCAAAATCACCAACATATAATTGAAAATCTAAAACCATAACACAACTATGCAATAAAACAATTCATACACGCATTCCTTCCCAAACCTCTTAAGCACCCAACACGACCATTGGTATATATACCAATCGTAACACTCAAGCCTATTGCTTATATACCTGCGGTATGATCTATTTTTCCCATTATCTAGCACCCTCTACCATTTTCATGAAGGTTTTCACCATATACTCCTTTCCAAAACCTTACTTCAAGAAGTCGCCCTAGAATTTCCCCCACTTACGGACTTCTAAATTTCCCTATTTAAAAATATCACCATGTTCCCAAGCCACTATCACGTTAATACAAGAAGGTTTATGGAAAAGCTAAAGAATAGGAAACACTTATGCCACTCAAGGAAAGACCCCCAAAGAAGACACGGTACCATAAGCACGAAGGGTTTCATAGAAACCTCCTAGGTCATAAGTGAGAACCATCCCGACACAACATACCAAAGGAGGAGTCTTGAGGACTGGACACAAAATTGTACTCCACCGCATATACCATTGGTAATGCAATGTAAAGTCAAGACTCATATCTGGGAAACACAACATATGCAAGATACTAACCTTAGGCGTAAGTGCAAATAGAATGCATTTCATTCTAGTAGAGTTCCCTCTCGAATGAGATAAGATATAATCACTAGAGTATGCAACCCGACCTTTACTTGGGGACCAATGCTAGAAGAAAATTTAAGATCAACATTTGACCTTTATCCCATTACGCGAACGAGCACAACACTCCGCTCTGATGGAAATCACTAGGTAGGTACACGAAGGACAATTGGTCTTTCTTTACCCAAAATTGTTCTATAAAGGATGAATAAGAGTTGGACAAGTATTTAAAACAATACCAATCCACACTCAACCTCTCTATTCATCAAATCAAAAAATACCATGAGGGCATTGGTCAACCCAAATGACATGATTAAGAACTCGTAGTGACCATACCTAGTTCTAAAGGCGGTCTTAGGGATATCCGCTTCCCCAACGTTAAGTTGATAATAACTAGACCTAAGATCAATCGTAGAGAAATACTTTGCACCTTCAAGTTGATAAAAAAAATCATTGATACACGGGAGAGGATACTTATTCCTTATGGTTTCTTTGTTCC
The DNA here is from genome assembly GCF_002878395.1 of Capsicum annuum. Taxonomy (NCBI): domain Eukaryota; kingdom Viridiplantae; phylum Streptophyta; class Magnoliopsida; order Solanales; family Solanaceae; genus Capsicum; species Capsicum annuum. The sequence continues at coordinate 25,876 of NW_025887264.1, forward strand.
ATGGTCAATAATCAATGCACATATGATGGAAGCCATCCTTCTTGTGCATGAACAACACAGAAGCACTTTAAGGAGACACACTAGGATGGATGAAACCTTTATCTAATACTCCATCTTTATCATTTTATGTATCGCTATTTCCTTTTTGATCCATCCCAAAAAGAATGTCACCTTTCCTTATTTGGTAACTGTTTAATGGCATTATTCTTATTTTATCCTTAGTGGGTCCCACTTATTAAGAAAAGACAACTAAAAGGTAAACACTAAAATAACTTTAAGAGGGGTAATTTTATAAACTCACAAAGTCATTACTTATTTCTTAAAATCCGTGACCGGTCAAATAGTGACACATAAAATGGCACGGAGGGAGTAGGTTTTTCAATTTCTCCTTAAGCCTCTTCAACTCCATCGGAGCCATTTTGTAAGAAGGGGAATAAATTTGGACGAGTGTCCAAAATAAGATCAACCCTAAAATTGATTTCCCCATTGGGAAGAATACCAGAAGGATCACTGAGGAAAACATCAAGAAACTTATTAACCACGGGAATAGGCTCTAGGGAAGAACCTTCCGAGTTAGAACCTTTAACTCAGACCAAACAATACAAACGTCTATTAGAGATTAACTTATAGAATCTAAGACACGAAATGAATATCCTCTTTGGAATATAAGAACCACCTTCCCATGCAATGAACGACTCATTAGGGAATATGAACATGACCCTATGGGTCCAACAATCTAAGGAAGTATAACACCAATGTAATCAATCTATACTAGTACAATATCAAAATCAACCATTCCTAACTCTATCGATTCTACAAGAGCTTTTCTACTGCTAATAGATACCACACGCCCTCTATAGACCTTCTTAACAACCATAGAGTTTCCTACTGAGGTAGAAAAAAAAGGGAACTAAGAGAGTCTTAGGACCAAAAACTAAGATGGACAGTCACATATGGGGCCACAAAAAAAAGTAGAGTCAGGTTAAAACAAACAATACACATTATGAGAGAAGTACTTTAACTTACCCATCTCAGCATCAGAATATGCCTCGAGCTCCTGAGTGATAGTAAGAACATTGAGACGATCCCAACTAATGTCGGACCTAGAAGAGGCACCCCTAGGTGCAAGAGCTAGAAAGTGGCAAGCGGTACCCTTTTTTTTCCAAGCGGCAATTATATGGGACACTCTCATTGTATGTGACCCAACTGACCACATTTAAAACATTGATTCTTTCTTTTCTTTCAATAACCATGGTGTCGTCGACTATAAAACTACCAAGGAGGATAGGTGAGTGAGGATTAGGCCCTACTGACCTGATGTAGGGCACCTTATGTCTAATGAGTATTACTAATTCAAAAACTCCCGCCTCCCAACAGGTTTAGGTAGGTAGAACTAGCCATAAAATGGAAGCTAGGACCCTCCTAATACTTTCTCTTGGACCACTTCTCACCAACCTGATCCATCAGAGCAAAGCAGCGATGAAACCTAATATTTTAAGGTGACTGAGGAGAAGTGTCACCCCCAAAAGTAAGTTTAGTTAGAACAGGTGGAACCTCTCTAGGACAGTCAGATGTCATGACCCTTGATCGGGTCTAAATCCCAGAAATTGGACTAGCTTTTTCATTATTACCCTCAGTCTGGAAAGAAGAGCTCGCCTGAACATTACATCTTTTTAGATATATGATTTAAAATAAAAAAAGGAAAAAATTAGAGGGATCCAAGACCTTAGACTATATAAAGCTTGAGATTGAAACACCAAATAAGGAAATATTCCTAAATATCTCATAACCCCTCTTTTATAAGTTTGCCAGGCTACACACTCATAAAAGAGACTTTACTTGACAAGGATTTATGGACTCCCAACTGACCATGAACCTAGGCTCTTATACCAACTTGACACGCCATAAAATCACACCATATCGTGTGGGCGTCTTAAGCCCAATTGGGACCAAATATTGCCCTATTAACCTAACCAAACCATCTATTCAATTCATAAGGTTGGATGAACTCCTACCATGTATCAAGTAGCTGAAAATAAAGCCAATAGTCAATAATTAGACAATATCTAACATTTAATTAATGATAATAATCTAGACAATATACCCAAGTCCACAGTTATCCATCCAGCCTCTACCAAATTGATGTCAACAATATGTTGGAACATGCCCTCGATAATAGCAAATACCAAGTCTATATGAGACTATGACTTAAAGTAAAAACTATGACAAGTATGCCCTCCGGAGAATTGAAGCTCACCACTTCAATGTCAATAACTGAACTGCTCGAACACCTGGTCATTACATAAAAGAAGAAGCTTTGGCCCTTATGTGGCATGGGGATATAGCATTTGGAGCACTAGCATATATCTCGAGGATAAGGATAAAATAGCACATTTTTTCAATCCATGTCAAACCATCATATGCAATCACATTTACATTAGTATAGGCGTATATGAAGAGACATATACATATGTTTATATATAGCATGCCACATAATGGAAAGAGTCATATCAATCATTCTTAAAGCATTTATTCATGAGACATGGAGTGAAGGACTTTTAACCTTTCACCCTACCAATTTTAGGACCTTAAACTTCTCTGTTACATTAGTCAAGGGGATCAAAACCCCAAACCAGCTCAACCAAATTCATTGGGTAAGATACTCTAACCACAAGCCATTTCATTGGGCGAGGGACTCTAACCATAAGCCATTTCATTGGGTGAGATACTCTAACCACAAATTATTTTATTGGGCGAAAGAATCTAACCCCAAGCCATTCCATTGGGTGAGGGACTCCAATCACAAGCCTTTTTATTACCATTTTTAGTCAATATTTGAGCTCTTAACCCCTTTAGTTTATGCCTTTATATCCATAAAATTTATTTCAACTCTTAAGGACTTTAACCATTTATCCAAAACACTAGACATTTATTGATTGAACACTTTATTGGACCAATGCCTTAACTCAAATCATCATTTATTTCATTCGGTGGTCATCAAGACCCTTACCAAACCAATCATTCTTCATTAGTATTTCTATACCACACTTTAGTTCCACACATAATTCAAGTTCATGTTTAAGGTATTGAACCCCTTTCTTGGCCATCAAACCAATATAGATATAATTTAACTAATTACATGGCTAAAAAGATCATTACAATATAATTTATCAACCATTCATACTTGTTGGGACGTCACACCATCTAAAGTCATTATTAATCCATTACATGATTAACAAGGTTCTTCTCAACCATTTACCAAGCATTCACTTTTATCATGACTCAATACATGGTTAACAAGGCCTTTACCAATCATTAACTAAGTAATCACATGCATTACAACAATATCTTATCTCATTCATGTTCACTAAATGAATACCCTAGTTCAACACACTATTAACATGTGACTAGATAATTTACTTAGACATTTTCACAAACACCTTATGTGCATACCTTTGTCAAGACTAAATTCATGGTAGAATTCATCATTATTATGGTTATTCAAACCCGTACGTTACACCACATAAAAAAATTACCTACTCATGAAAGACATCACTAATAACATGTATAATCACAAGCTCAAGCAAGAACAAACATTATTCATCATTGACAACAGCAACCCTTTTCATTTAATTTCAAAACCACCATGTACACTTACTAATAAAAGTGTTAAATACATGGTTTTTGGGTTATTTAACAAGATAGAGAGTTACATGCCTCAAACAAGACAATTCACCACAGATGACTTGAATCCTCTTACCCCAAAATGAACACCCTTGAAACCCAAGACTCCAATTCTCTAAAATATGCTTGAGATAGTTTTTAGGACATTTGATCCACTAAAAATATGTCATAGTATGCCACACACAATTATATAGTGAGGTACATAATTATATAGTGAGGTACATAGTGTTTTAAGTGTATAAAATGACCATAGGGCCCTTATCTAAAAGTTGAAAAATAACCACGATGTTGGGTACAACTCACTTGAGTTAACCAAACCCTAGGGTATGAGAGGTACCCTAATTCGTACCCTAGGATTATATTAGGTCATCTATATTTTTTAGGTTATGATTAGAAACTCTTGAGTCATATCTAAGGGTATGACTCATGCCCTAAATTGTACACACCCCTTGTACTAAAAATAGTCCACTCCAAGTTTAAGACACCACTCTGTATGACCATATTGGGTATGAGTCATACCTTAGTGTATATTTAGGGGGATAATTCATACCTAGGATAGTGTGTAACCCTCAAAACATATCCTAGGGTATGAGAGGAAGTTTACAACTCATATCCAAGGGGTACGACTTATGCCCTTAGTCGTACCTAGCCTAGTGACATTGAATAAAGAAATTTTTCTCATGGTTCCAAGCCTAGGTGTTTCAAGTTTAGACATTTACCACTGTAAAAAACTTAAGTACCCATATCTTAAAACATATTTTGGCCTCTCATAATATACTTTGAAAGATAGAAACACACCAATATCCTCTCTAAACTCTTTCAAAGAAATTACGGCTAGGGTTTTATCCAAGTGTTTATCTAGATGCTCAAGGGTAAAGTTTCTTTCGTGAATAAGGAATGTGAGTCATCCCTAATTGTTAGTTATCAAATATCATGTGTTTTAAACATTGATTATGATTTATAAATGGTAGTTTTGAAAACCAATGTTGAGGGTTTTGATACATATTTTTAAGTATTATTTACTACTGGTTTAAATTTTAGTTATACATGTTTCTGGTGATGGTTTGCACATATAGGTTCTTGGTAATTGTGGTTTAACAAATGGGTAATGGTTAACCATAAACTTGATGGTTTCTACTTTGGTATTGGTCTTGGTAATAGTATGCTGTTTATGAAAATGCCTAAGAGAATAAACTAGTCACATGTTAATGGTGTTTTGAACTAAGGCATTGGCCTAATGAATATGAAGGGTTGGTTAATGGTTTTGCAAAGGACTTGTTGGCCATGTACTGATTTAAATGGTAACCTTGGTGTTTTAATTGGATAAAAAGAGGTTTGAGTCCCTAAACATTAAATTGATTTATGTCTTCACTTGGCAATAGTTAGAATCCCTAAACTTTGAATTGAATAAGTGTCTTTGTTAGACAATAGGTTTTAGTCCTAAAGTCAAATTAATGATTGGTTGATTGTTAGCTTGAAAGTGGTATTAGTATACGATTTCAATGAAGTGACTTTGGTAATTAATTAGCTTAATAATTGGGTATGTGAAATGATTATTTATATATTAGGTTCTAAAGTGGGATGTTTAGCTGGGCCATGAATATGGAGTTTAAAGGACTAACACTAGAAACTGCGCTAGCTGGTGCGGGTGTCTTTGTGACCAGGTGGTTTGAGTCCCTCAAATAAATATGTGAATGGGAGGTTCGAGTCCCCCATAATACATGTATTGGTGCTTAAGTCACCTTGATCTTGGTGGGAGGTTTGAGTCCCTCATATAGGCATATGCGATTTTTGGATATTCTCGGGTTCATGCAGTTACACGCACTAGGGCCCTTCCAGCTAGAGAAGAGCTAGGCCTATACAGCTCGTGGGTGCCTTATTTTAGGACAGCTATACTACACAACACAGATTAATATTTTCAAAGTTCATGCTAATCTTGTTCCCTATCCCGGCATTGTATATATGTATATGTTTTTATTGCATTGTTTATATGCATTGGTTGATTGGTTTTGAAATACTGGCACTATTTTATCCTTATGCTTGAGTTGCATTCTAGTGATCCAATTGCTAACCATCTTTGATATTGTATTCCTACATTATACGGTGTTGGTTTTAATATCACACCTCCTGCCCAGTGATTTGGAATCGAGGACAACTTAAGTGTACCTAAAGTGGTGAGCTTCCATACTTCAGAATGTTCTTTTCTTACTTTTAGTTTTCTTATGTATTTATTGGTTTAGACTTGGAAATTTGTTTTGGCTATGGTCAGGTTCATGTCCCAATCGAATACTCTTGGATTTATTTTAGAGGTTTGTATGGACAAATATTGGACTTGGGTACGTTATGGTATGAATGTGGACTTAGTTATTATTTTGGTTTTTTTATGGTTATTAGTTGGTTAGACTTGTTTAGTATGGTCTTGGTTTTTAATTTATCCTAAATTCATTGTGTGGTTTAATAACCTAATCTTATTATATGTTGAAATTCATCCGACACTGGGTATATGTTGGTTGGTTGGATTAGTAGTGGAGTGACCTTCGGTCCTTGTTTGGCTTAAGATAACCATTACAACAAGGCCCTAGTTTAGGTTATGTCAGTTTTAGATCAGTAGGGCCAACACCTTGGAGTATTTCAAGAGCTTGCCCCGGTTGTGTTGAGATTGATCATTAGTCAAGAGAATTCCCCAAAGGTTAGTTGGTTGCTCAGATAGAGTTAGCATATGTTCCCAGGAACCCTAGGGATCCCAAGATGTATTATGATTATAGGAAGGTGTAATACCCTAAGTTTTTCAAGCTCTAGACCCCTTAAAAAATATTCCACAAAGTTAGCTTTCCAACACTTCACACTTCATCTTAATCTGATGTAGTGGTAAGGAGTTATGGAAGAATCCCTGAATGGATTGATTCACTATTATGGCTACAACTCAAGATAACAAGTCGTAAACACTTATGATGAGTCATCACGAGTGAGTTGTAGTCATTCCAATGGATCCCTCAGCTATACCCAAGTAATTACAACTCCCGACTACGACCTATAATCATTAGCTATGAGTCTTATGGAAGGATATATAGTCACAACTGTATGTAATCCAAAATTAATTCAACCCAATGGTTACAAGTCCAACATACGACACATATCCAAATATTATGAGTTTTTATGAAGACACGTAGCCTGACCAGTAAAGTTTTCAAGAATCAAGCCTTATGTTTTGGTAATTTTATAAGTGACTTGGACACATATTAAGACCTGAAATATCTCTTAACTTATAGCCAAGTCAAAACATCCCATAGCATTAAATTTTTGTGAAGAATATAACTATGGCCAAATTCAAACCATCATAACTTTGGTCATACTAAGACTATCTAATCTCATGACCAACCAACAGATAGATAATTTAATTAGATTTTGAAAGATCAAAATTATGCCTTAATCCAATATTGGGGTTAAAGGTTATGTCCAAATTACCGAAGAACTACCAAAGCTGCTAGTAATTATGACTCCTGATGAAGAGTCGTAAGTAGACCCTATGAGTTGTTAGGAGGATTCATCATCATGAAAGTAGGGGTCAAAATCTGGGTTCCCTAGGATGACTAAAGCCACGACTCATAGCCATACCTTATAATTTGTGGAAAAACCCATCACGACGGTTTCCAGACATTTTTGAGATGATTCGTAAGGGGGTTTTGGTCTTTTCCATTATTTTAACCCCAAAACTATGTTTTTTTACCCTCTAAACAATAGCTATCAAGTGTAAATACTACCCTAACCTATCATAATGTAGAAAACATACGTCATCGAGCAAAAGGGGCAATTTGTTTAACTTGAAAACCTGCTAGGGTTCTTCAAGTTCAAGTTCAATACCAAGAAATTAATCCAAGGCTTTAACATTCAGGTATGCGGGGTATTCATCAATGGGTTCCTTCCACCCGTTGATCTAAAAAATCTCCTTTTTGATTAAAGTATGAAGTTTTCCCTCTTTTATGAAATTATCCATGTTAAGTATGAACTTAATCCTTGCTTTTCTAAGTAATTAGAATTCAAGCCATGCCAACATGTGTTTCAATGTAAATTAGATTACTTTATGCTTTGAATTTCAATTACTCATCTCATATTTAATTGATCCCATGTCAAATCACTTAGTTATGAACTAAAACATGAGAAATTGTTATTCTCCTAAGTTTAACAAATACTCATGCTTAAATTCATGGATCATAATCATTTATTTAAATGACCCATATTTTGGCTCTATGAACTATGACTTTATATCATGGTTTCAACAGTTATTATCATATTTTAGTAATCATTTAGTGTTGGCGGGTTATGAACACCCAATAACTATGTGTTAACTTATGTTTTAGACTTTTAAAGTAATGAGTTAGTCCATTCATGATTTTATTGCTACACTCAATTTTTATGATCATGCTAAGTTGAGATGTTCAGTTGACCTTAGTAAAAAATAGTGTTAGTTCAGTTAGGAGTAGGATTTTATACCGAGTGAGCTCAGGGATAGGGGCTTACCTACCAGTAGAGGGTGTGACTTTAATTACAATCCCTGAGTTCCAGAACTACATAACCAGTTTAGGTCTTAAGAGGTCTTCCTTCCAGTTGAGGGTTGATGTTCTCTTAGGGGCACCTGCCAGTAGAGGGTGACTCCCTAATCCTTCAAGACATAAGTTTAGTGGATCGAGACAGCTAGTGTTAGTACCCGTGGCAACGTACTGACACCCTTCCAACTGGGATAATAGGTTTGACACCGATTAGCTCATATTGGTTTGATGATAGTTCCCACAGTTTTAGTCAGAACTCAGTCTAAATCAGTTCATGTTTTCTTGATGAAGTAGTCAAATTTTCAGTTATTTAGTAAGTTAGTTTTACAGATTAAATTCAGTTCATGCCTTACTTGGTCTTGCATTCTTAGTTTTACATGTTCATGCATCCATATTCAGTTGCCATATGTATTTCAGTTAGTCCTTACCTCACATACCCGTACATTTAAAGTACTAATCATAGACTTTTTTCTGTTGCTATGTTGTCTTATAACATAGGTTAAGATGCTCAGTTCTCCTACCATTCTTAAATAGTTCAGCATTACATATGAGTTTATAATCTCATTATGTGAATAAAGATGGATTTATAAAAAATATAGCCTTTATTCATGTTTTGAGCTCCATTATTGCTATTTTGATATGATCTCAATATATTGACTTGAAATTTGATGATTTGATGAAAGATTTCTATGAAAAAAGTTTTAAGTATGATGTTGTATTATAAGTTCTATAAAAGAAAGCATAAGATTTAAGGCTTAAGTATAAGCACTAAGTTTACAAAAGATAGTGCTCTTAGGCTCCATTAGTATGTTTTATACCATGAATTTAAGAAAATCTTGATCCTCTGATCTAAAGATAAAGAGATGAAATCCATTATTGTTTATCCTGATTATGATTTAAAGAAAGAGAAGCATAACTATCCTTCAGTTTATAAACCCTTATGCTATAGTAAGGTTGATTTCTTAATGTATGAGCATATAAGTATTCTAGGAGTAGTATTTATCACCAAGAAAGGAATGTGGATGAGCGTATCCTAAATTCCCAGAAACAACAAGCCATATAGGTTAAGCATTTTGCCAAATTGATAAAGTAAAGCATAGTGATCACTAAGAATAAGGTTCTATTCACTTGGAAAGGATAGGACAACTCTCCCCAACACTGGTAGGACATTTGACTCCATGGTAGCTCACATGGTTATGTCGATTTAAAGAGTCTCCTAGAAGAAATATTAAAAGTAAAGCTTTTAGAACTAAGAGTTATGGCTCACAAAGTTTATCTTTATGCTTCATTACTCATGTTTACATTTTTGTAGCCTTTGTTTTATTCAAGCTCAAGGTAAGTCATTTACATTTAGCATGCATGATTTGAAATACTATGTGTATATTCAGTTATTATTTAACTTATGCATTGACCCCCACATACTCAGTACATTTAAGAAATATTGACCCACATATAAGTCTATACACTATATTGTCTCATAATGTAGGTACCAGTTGTAGCCTACACATCATAATCAGATGGTTTACAGCTTCCATCCAGCAAGTGATGAGTTCTTTTGGTTTGAGGACTTGGGTCAACAATATTTTCAATATTATTATTTTATTCAATTGTATTAATTTAGGATGGCTGGGGTCATGTCTCGGCTATCTATACTCAGTATTAGTATAGGCATCATCAATAGTCAGTAGAGTTGATGTATTTGATTTTTATTTTATTTTGTATGACTAGAGTTGTAAATATTTTAAATAGTTTTGTATTGAATATATTTAGAATAGGTATCTCTTCCACTTATTTCATCTATCTTTATGTAACATAGTCAATTTTTCACGAGTTATACGAGTATCATATGTTAGCTTAGAATCATTTGTGGTTTTAAGCACCGTGTGATGTGTAGGGGTAGTCTCAGTGCATTACAAACTTAGTATCGGACATAAAATTCAAGTGTCCTAGGGTATGTATGTAGCCATGTATGATAGAGTCTTGCAGAATGGTACGAAGACATCTGTACTTTTCTTTGAGAGTCTACAAGGTATTTAGGTAATATTTCCCTTCTTTATGCTCTAGATCATGCTGCAATTTTATTCTTTTAGAAACTTTTATCGATTCATGTGTTACTCTTTAATTCTCTATCTATTATTTATTCTTGAGATAACATGATTAGTAAGTTCCAATTCCTCGAAAGATCAGGCTCTCAGATTTAATATCGGTAATTGTAGAAGTCGTACAAATGGCTTTGGAGGAGCCCACTAGTGTGTTTAAAGTCCTTTAATTAGAAAGATTATGTTCTTTTCCATATGAGTTATACGATTAAGACAAGATATGTTACTTAATTAATTTTTTCCTTTAGCCCTTTGTTACAGATAATGCTTAGGAGAGAAGAAGTTATGTACCTAGGTTATTGAATATAGTTTTCCTTAAGGGGTATTATAATTTAGCGTGTTATGATTCATAACTAGTAGAACATCTTAAAGTTGGAAGTATGGACTTAGAAATGTAGTGACAAGAAAGTTTGAGCTAGCGATTGGTTAACAGTATAGTGAGGGATTTATGCATATTATTAAGTAAGGATTGAGGTGATACATCTTTGGGTGTCACCTAAAGGGGTAGTGAATGTGGTGTAGATTTTATGGTGGAAGGTAGAGAAGGAGTTATTTGGTAAAATGACTTAGAGTATGCTTGAATTTGAAAATGGATTCTTGATTGTATTACCTAGATTTGGAAAAGTATAAGTTATTAATGAAAAGTATTTGGTGGTTGAGTGTTGTTATTTTGGTCTTCCCTTGTGGTTGTGAAAAAGGGGGCGAGTTTAGTTGAAACTTATAGTTTTATGGAAGTAATTTGGGTGTATAGATGGGTAAATAGTAGTAATGTGTATAAGAAGGATGTGCTAATGGATTATAATAAGATATACCATATTATTATGATCGATTATTGTTATTATGAGGTTCTAGTGGGCTAGTATTTCTTGGTGTTTTATTTTATAATTTTCAAGCGAGAGTAGTATTTGAGGGTGTGTTGTTAATCATGTCTATCACTAGATACTAAGTTTGAATAGTGGATGATCATCAAGGTCGAAATATTGATTTCTTGGTTAGAGATACTAGTTATATGGAAGTGATCTAGTGGGCTAGACCTGTGTATGCAAGAGCTTAAGTTTATTTATTCACAATTAAGTATGATGTTTTAGGGGTGTGCCCAAGGTGATATGGCGTTGCATTATTTTCCCAGATTATTAAGTGTTGTGAGTGATTATTAGTACCCTTTAGTTGCTACATGGAAAGAAGGCTAGTTATATAGTATATGGTGTTCATACTAGCTAAGTTAAGGAGTTATGGATAGATGACGTTGAGTCTTTTGGTATGATAGTGATTATCGTGGTTTAGGGACAAATCTAAGTTTAGAGATGTGATATTAGTAGGTTATGAAGGGAAAGAGGCATATTAGGTGTTTAACAAGGCAGGTATGTTTGCAGGGGTGATTGTAAGTCTATAGCAATGGTTATTGAAAATAGAGAAAGTTAAGGATGGTATATATGAAAGGATTGTTTGAGAATGAAATTAGAATGTTTGAAATATAGTTTATTCCCGTGACTTGACCATTTTTCTATAGAGCATTAGAGTGAAGAAATTAGGGCTCAGTCCTAAGGATATGGAATAGATCCATAAGCTTAGAAGGTTGTCTTTAATCTAAATGGGAGATAATAGTGGTGATGAACAATTGCTTAGATGGAGAGAGTGAATGTTTCTTATTAGGGAAAGATTGTTGTATGCTTGTTTTATCTAAGGCTATAAGTTTGAAGGATGATTGAAGGAGAGATTTTGATAAATGTCATGGTTAGTTGAGAATTCTATGTGTGTTTTATTGGGGATAGTGCATAAAAGTTGTTATTGACAAGAGATATTAGAGAAGGTGGGAAATATTTCCTAGGTAGGTGATATGTCGTGGAAACATGACACTTTTGGTGCTTAAAACCATGAATTTATGTGTGAACTTAGGATATTCTGATGGATATGATGCACTCTGGTTTGAATTGCTGGTAAAACAGGTCTACAGTAGTATTTGGATGAAAAGGGAAGAAAAATGTAATACCCCGAGACTCTAACCAATAGTGTAACCATGAATTAAAATTATGAGAAGTAAATTATAGTACTTTGGTTGTTTTCTGATCAAGGGTGATGTGTATTAAGGCTTCAAAGATGTCCTAGCGATTAGGTGAATCAAAACATTCCTTACTAATTGAATTCCTGGGAAAGATATTGCCATATTCAGCTTCAAATGAGTATACCTCTCATTATACTATGAATTATTGAGCTCATGACCTACCAAATAATAAATAATTGAATTATCTTTCCAACGATACTAATTTCAGCCAAATTCAGTATCAGAGCCAAGAGTTATAACCATTTTACTCAGCATATCATACAGAAAAACCCAGTGACAATATTTGTGACAAGTCGTCACAAGTGTGATGACTTATCACCTATGTCGTCAGCCTTAGGTAGATTTCCACCCCAGTGATGATATTTGTGACAAGTCATCACAAGTGTGATGACTTACTACCAATGTCGTCAGCCTTAGGAAGATTTCCACCCCAGTGACGACATTTGTGACAAGTCATCATAATTATGACTACTTATAACCAATGTCGTCATCCTTAAGCAGAAAATTATAAAATCTAGCCTTTTGTGATGACATTTCATGATGACTTGTCACAAGTCTGATGACTTGTCACGAATGTCGTCACCTATTTTTTCAGCAATTAAGGGATGTTTTTGCAAGGGTATTTTGGTCTTTTCCCATCTTTTGGAGGACCATATAAATATGAGAATCCCCATCCAAACCCTAATTTCTTCATTCTCTCTTTCAATTTTCTTAAGAATATATATTAGGGTTTCAATCAAGAAAATTTAGTCTTCCAAAAATCATCCATAAATCTTTAAAATTTCTTCAAGAATCAAGTTCCTCATTGTGTGGGATTCAAGAATCATTTATTACAAGTGCGGATAGAGTCTGAAGCACTAGAATACATCCAATTTAAAAAATTAAAGTATGTGGGGTTTTGAATAAGAGCAATTCTTTCGTTCTTATACCCAAAGCTTTGATTTCTCTCATGGATTTATATGATTTTGAAAATGGGTTTATACCAAAATTACTTCATCATGAGATTATGAGAATATAAATTGTTCAAGCTTTGTTATATATGATTATTTTGCTATTCCCAAGTTATGACTTGATATTTAATATTGTGAATTTCATATTTCTACCATGAGTTGATATTTCAAGTGCTTTTAAGATATGTGTCAAGATTTAAGCTTCCTTATGACAAACTGAATTGTTGAGTATATTGGTTCATGAGATTGAGTTGTTACAATGAGTGTTGATATTTCCTCAAAGTTATTGATGTTGTCACGATTTAATGAATTGATACATTTTGATATTGAGAAAGATTGATTTAATTTGAGTCGAGTTAGGAATCTACAAATTGATTATGATTTGATAAATGAGAAAGAGATTTGATTTGGTCTTCATGATAGACCCTTGTGATGTTTGTGGTAGATTTCCTAACGCATTCTGAGCTTGTGTCTAGGAGTAGTATTTAGCACTGAGCGGGAAATGTGGTATTTCCCCAAAACTATGTGCCACCATAGGATTGATATTGATAATTGTGGTATTTCCCCGAAATGTAGTATTTATGAAATTGATGATGATATTTGCATTATTGCATACACCCTCACATACTCAGTACATTCCAAAGTGCTGAACCACTTATTTTCCTATGTGCTATATTTTCTCGTAATGTAGGTTCAGATATTCAGCCACAGCCACCTTAGCAATATTCGAGTGCCTCAACTATGTTCCCTCAGTGGTGATTCCTCATGGTTTAAGGACCGTGTCTTTATTTTTGGTGATATCGTTATGTTGTTATGGGTTTCAGTACTATTTGAGTTAGTTGGGGGTTTGTCCCAATGGCTCCTTGATTTTGATGTATAGAGGCTTTGTCAGACTAGAGGGTTGGTATGTATAGACATTCAATATATTTTGGTTGTACAGTCTAGTATTCTCCAGTATTTCTCTTGAACCCAATGTGGTATATCTCTTTGTTGTACATGACTATTATTGAATTGAATTCCTTGAGGTAGTTTCTGGCTCCAAGGGTTAGCTTGGGGCTACGTGTATCCCTAAGCACCGTGTGGCATCTCGAGATGAAATTTTGGGGCATTACAGCAAACCACGCCCTGAGACACAAAGTAGAAGTCAAATTTAAGTGTGCATCCACGTTAAGGGCATGTCATGCCCTAAATCATAGATGCACAAGGATGTACCATGCCTAAGGGAAAATTTTGGCCAACTTCTTCTTTATCATAAATAGGACATTTGGCTCTCAATGTAAAGAGCTGGGAGGACTTTTGGGAGTGAAAAACATATGAGTAAGTCTGAAATTGGGGTTCTTAATCTTTACTTTAGTCTACTTTTGGTTCTTACTTATGAATTCCATTCTTGTGATACATTGTAAAACTATGAGTGGCTAAACTGTAATACCCCAAATTTTCAAACTCTAGACCTCTTAAATGATAGGCCACAGAGTTAGCTTTCCAATGTTTCAAGTCTCGCCTTAGTTCAACGTCAAATAAAAAGTTATGAAAAATTCTGTTAAGACCTGGTATACATTGCCATGTCTACAACTTAGATCATGAGTTGTCATGAGTTAGTTGCACTCACTATAGTGAAGGACGCTCAGTGTAGCTAATGACCACGACTTCTCCCTATAACACATAATCAATGGCTATAAGTCGTAAGGAGGGAATCGTAGTCACAATAATGTGCTACCCAATACCCTCCTCCAGTGGTTATGAGTTAGGCATGTGACTCGTAGTAAGGCATTACGAGTCGTATAATAAACTTATAGCCTGACTAGTAAGGAATCCATGAACCAAGCTTTAGACTATGATTCTACCCAATGACTTGTAGTCAGTCCCAATGAATCATAAAATGCTGAATGATAGTCAAGACAGTAAAGGTCCCAAAATCAAAGTCCCATCTTGTGACTCGTAACCAGTCGTGACGAGTTGTAATGACTGGGAAACTAGTTTTCAACATGTTTTTCCAGGGACTTTTAAATCTTTTCCCACTCCTTTTAAAGCCTAACCCATATCATTTAGGTTTCCCAAAGGGGGTTATAAAAGACCCAAAACCCCTAATTCCATCATTAATCATAATTTAACTTAGAGAAAATGAAGAAGAGCAGTTTTTTTCTTCTTTAAGAGAAATTTAGGGTTTCTTAAGAACAAGATCGATTGCAAGGGTTTTAGCAAAGCTTTTTGTATTATACCTTATTAGTTTTTTTGTATTATATATTATTATTTTTACCTATTTTAGTTTTCATATATTATATTATGTTATTATTATCTTCAATGCTCACAACAGGTACCGAACCATGAGTTAGCTTGGGGTTACTTGTGACTCTAAGCACCATGTTATGACTTAGGGTTAGTATCGGGTCATGAAAAACCTTGTATCACACACAAGTTTTAAAGTAGCCTAAGGTGTGTAAAAGCTACATTAAGTAGAGTCTAGTTCATGGGTAGGAAGCGTGCCACATTTATGGGCGAGAGGTTATGAGATATTTTAGGAAAGTTTCCCTTCTTTTAGTATTCATGTCGTACGATGGGACATAAGCTTCATTAAACTTCTCCTTCTAACTAATTCTCTACCATTTACAAAAAATGCCTCTAGACGGGCTAATGGAAGGAGAAATGGTGACCAACCCGCACCACCTATTCACAAAGACCCTTTGAATGAGCAGATCTCCCATACCAAATTCAGGGTTGTTTTTAGAGTGTTGGGTCAATCCATGGCTGCTTAGAATTATCAACAATACATTGCCCCAGCCAACCCTACAGTGAGCACAGAAGAATTCAAAATCTGGGACTTTACTCAGATGAATCCTCTAGTGTTCTCTAGATCCAAGTTTGAGGAGGACCTACAAGAGTTCTTGGATTTTGTACAAAAGGTGACAAATATCATGGGTGTTACTTTGATTAAGAGTGATGAATTAGCTACTTATCAACTGTAAAGAATGTCTTATACTTGGGTTAAGCAATGAAAAGAGGATGCAGGTCTGATGTAGGGCCTGTAGAGTGGGATGAGTTTGCTACTGCTTTCTTGGCCAGGTTCTTCCCACTCGAATTGAGGGAGGCCAAGGTGTAGGAGTTTATAAATATAAAGTAGGGTAACATAACTGGGAATGAGTATTCACTTAAGTTCACCTAGTTAGCAAGGTCTGCTCCGATCATAACGATTGATTTTAGGTCCAGGATGAGAAAATTTGGTATTTTTGAAGATGTAGTCAAGGAGTGTAGAATAGCTATGTTGATTAAGGAGATAGACCTTTGTATATTGATGGTTCATGCTCAGTATATTAAGGAGGAGAAGCTCAAGCAAAGGGAAAGGCAGAATAAGAGGGCCATAACTAGTAGCTTTAGCTTTTCTTAACCAAGGTCAGATGGAGGGAATCGTTCTCAGCTCTACCAGAAATCTTTAGCCCCCACCTCATCCGCTGCTAGTGATCCAGTGCCTAAGTTTAGATAGGACCATCGGGATAGAGTACTAGTCTCTAAGTCCCAAGGTAGTATTAATAGTGGCCGCACTAACCCAGTTTGAAGAAGATGTGGTAAGAACTACAAGGGTGAGTGTATAGATGGCAGTGACACATATTTTGCGCGTGTCAAGTTAGGCCACAGAATTAGGGATTGTCCGGTGGTTTCCCAGAGGGGTAAGGATTTTTATGAAGAAGGTCAGGCTAAATTCTCTTTAGCTTCAGCAGGTTTTCTGACTTAGCCGGGCACCACCTCTAGTGCCATCAGTGGGCAGCGTCAAAATTGAATCTATGCCCTATAAACACAATAGGATTAGGAAGGTTCTCCTGATATGGTTACTGGTACATTACAAGTCTTTTACCTTCATGTTTATGGATTATTATACCCCAAAGCTTCACTTTCCTTCATGACTCCTTATATAGCAGTAGACTTTGGTGTCAATCCCAAAATATTGGCTTTCTCTTCTTAGTGTCTACTCATGGGTAGTTCCATTATAGCCAAACGGGTATACAAAATTTACCCAGTCATAATGTCTCAGAAAGTTACCTCAATAGACCTTGTAGAATTAGAGATGACCGATTTTGATGTTATTCTCTCCATGGATTGGCTCCGCTCTTGCTACACCTCAGTTGATTGTAGAAATAGAATAGTCCAGTTCTAGTTCCCTAATGATCCAGTCATAGAATAGAGTGGTTGTACCTCAGCGCCTATAGGTCAATTCGTATCTTACCTTAAGGTAAGGAAGATGATATCCAAGAGTTGTATCTATCATCTTGTCCGAGTCAAGGACTCAAGTTTCAAAACTAAAAGTCTTCAGTTAATTCTAATAGTGAATAAGTTTTCAGAAGTATTCTCTAAAGATCTTATCAGAGTTCCTATTGAGAGGGAAATTGACTTCGGAATAGATCTCTTTCTAGATGCATAGCCTATTTTAATTCCATCTTACAGAATGGCTCCAATTGATATTAAGGAATTGAAAGATCAATTGAAGGATCTACTAGATAAGGGCTTTATCAGGCCAAGTGTTTCCCCATAGGGTGCTCCAGTTCTCTTCGTGTGTAAGAAAGTTGGCTCTCTCAGAATGTGCATCGACTACCATCAGTTAAACAATTTATAATAAAGAATAAGTATCTTCTCCCCAAGATTAATGACTTGATCGACCAATTTTAGGGAGCGAAGAGACCTCAGATCTGACTACCATCAGCTTAGAGTCAGAGAATGTAGCGTTTCAAAGACAACCTTCAGAACTCGGTGTGGTCACTTTGAATTTGTAGTTACATCTTTTGTACTAATGAATTCTCCTGCAATTTTCATAGACTTGATGAACAAAGTGTTCAAGAAGTACTTGGACATACTTGTGATATTGTTCATAGATGACACCTTTGTCAATTCTAGCAGTGAAGTTGAGCATGCCGACCATTTGAGGATTGTTTTACAAACCCTTGAGAATCATCAACTGTTCTCAAAGTTCAGTAAATACAAATTATAGTTGAAATCAATAGCTTTCCTCGGTCATATTATTTCTGGTGATGGTATAGAGTTGATCCTCAAAAGACCAAAGTAGTAAAGAACTGGCCTAAGCCCATCTCTCCTTCAGATATCAAAAGTTTTTTTAGGCTTAGTCGGTTAATACAGACGGTTTGTTGAGGGATTTTCTTCTATTGCTTCTTCCATGTCCAGACTAACTCAGAAGAAAGTCAAATTTCAGTGGTCCAATTCTTGGGAAAAGAGTTTTTAGAAATTGAAGACTCGACTCACTTTTACCCAGTATTGACTCTACCAGAGGGTTCAAATAGTTTTGTGGTTTATTGTGATGCTTTCAGAGTTAGTATTTGTTGTGTTTTGATGTAGAGAGGTAAGGTATTCACCTATGCCTCTAGGCAACTTAAACCCTATGAGAAGAATTACCTTACTCATGATCTTGAATTGGGAACATTTATTTTTTCCTTAAAGATATGGAGGCATTATCTATATAAGGTTCATGTTGATATGTTCACTGATCACAAGAGTTTACAGTATGTCTTCATGCAGAATGATCTAAATCTTATCAGAGAATGCGGCTTAAATTGTTAAAAGACTATAATATGAGTTTGTTGTATCACATGGGTAAGGCCAATGTTGTGGCCGATGCCCTCATCAGGTTATCTATGAAAAGTATGGCTCATGTTGAGGATGATAAAAAAGAATTAATTTACGAGGTTCATCGACTTAGAGATTAGGTATTTGACTGGTTGATTAGGCCAAAGGTAGTACGTGGGTTCAGAATGGTTTAGAATCTTCTTTGGTTTCTGACGTAAAGGAAAAGCAAGACAGAGATCCTGGCTTGGTTAAATTGAAAAATGTATTTCGGGATCATAAGGTTGAGGTTTTCTCCCAAGGAAGATGGTGTGGGATGAGTGGTGATTTTACCACTCATTCACACAAATTATTCCTGCACATTACCATGTTATGAAGGAACAAATGAGACATAATTGTTATTAAATGAACTAATATCCGCTTTTGGAGGCACATTATTGATGAGATGGAAAGATGGGGATTGGAGCTAGAAAGGATCAAAAGAAAGCAAAGTAGTGCAGCTGAAGACCTGAAGTAGACATAGCCTCAGTTACCGCAATCGTGGTTTGAGGACCACGATTGTGGTCAGTCTAGATGGTCAAGATACAACAATCACGTGGCACTAACCACAGTCGCGGTAAGTGTGATCACGACAAAACTGATGCAATCGCGGCGTAGCAAAAAATTAGCCTAAGGGCAAAGCCATAAATGTACACAATTGTTCCCAAATTTTCTCTAAAGAATACTCAAACCCTATCATTCCCATATTCTATTGTTCAATTCGAAATTATTGAACATTGTTCTAGCTCTTAGCCTCCATACTTGGAGAAGAAAATATTGTATTAATTTTGGGTGAAGAATAGATTGGAGTAGCTTCCAAGTGAAGGATTAGCTAACTCTCATTGAAGATTTATGGATATTCAAAGTTTGAAGTAACATTCACTTAGTCTTCCATAAATCTAATTAATGGAGGTTATTGGGTTTCTTTTGCTTACTATTTCTATGAGTAGCTAGTTTTGCCTTTTGGGACTATGCTAGATTAGGGTGTAACTATGTATGGGATGTGATTTACTTGTGGATTTACTAGTTTGTGATGTTTGGTTCTACTATTGAATGAGTAAATTGGTTGGGATTTGTGGGTGAAATCCCAAAAACCCAAATGGGTTTAATAGACGAAAATCCCAAGCTCTTGAAAGCTCAAACCATCGTTGAATGAGGGGTTAGGGTGAACTTTAGGAACTCTCATCATTCTTGAAAGAGGGATGTGGGAACCAAGGCAATAGCAACAATTATATAGTTTAAGTTTCATAATTCTCGCTATCTTAGACATAAGGGTGATTATGAAGTGACTATACTTAGGAAACCATCCTATAAATAGGGGTGTCTAATTGAGGTATTAGGTGGTTTTGAATGAAGCACTCATTAGGTACTCAAAAGGGCCAATGAGTGATACCCTTGAGGTTTTTTTGACAAACTAGCCTCAAGGATTTCCAAACTAGCCTACCATATTACCAATATTTAGAATTTGCATCAAGTATTCACACACCCATACATAAGTTGCCCCTAGGAAAGAATAATCCTAAAATTTGTGCTTAATTGATTAGACTCTAATTGTTCGTAGCCCCAAATCAATACTTGAGAACCCCACAAATAAATATTAGTTGTGATACCTTCTAAACCCCTCATTTTTATCTTTTTGTACTCTAGGTTTGAATTTAGCAAGTATTATTTATTCTGGGATTATTGGATAGCTACTCACATTATTCCTCGTGGATTCAACCCAGACACAAAAGTTGGGTAAATATATTGACGGCGACCTTCTTGGACTTAAATTGATGTGTAAGTTGAGCATTATAAAAAATGACACTGTTGCTGGGGAGCAATTTGGCGTATTGAGTTAGTTTGGAATTTTAGCTTACTTTCTTAAATTCAATCTTTTAAATAAGTATGTGTGATTTTATTTTGTTTTTGTGTTAGGTAGATTTTTGTTTTTATTTACTTTTCTCTATGGCATCTCCGGACTACATGATTTTGGTAGTTGGAAGTCCTATCTTGATGATCCATGTCTATATTATGATGGATCCCACTTTCCAAGAGATTGTAGATATGCTCCCCAGAGAGAGATAGAATCACCATCTCGATCCTATTGGGAGTATGGTTATTCTTTATATGATGGTCGAGATGGACTTTGGAGTGATTGTCCAAATGCCTCTTCCCCCATTATGCTAACCCAATTGCTAGTTCTTCTTATTAGTTTGACAGATATCATGATCCAATAAGGGAAGAACAATAAGCCAAGTTCAATAGTTTTGAAGCAATGCTTCAAATTATTTTCGATCGGGTAACTACAATGGGGGAGAATGTGCAAGACATACATTAATCCATAGGGGCATGTAAAAACGAGATCGCCAAGATAGGGGAAATAGGCAAGGAAACAAATCTTGCAAATTCCATGTAATGACCCTTCAAATCATTATCTGTGTTCTTGCTTATTTTTGCCGAATGAGCTTCTTCATAGATTCCTTAAGTCATTAGTTACTTGCTGGAACCAATAGTTCGGTTACTTGGCGGTTCATTTAGTTTTTAGAACCACTTTCCTAATTTGAAGTCTTTGTTGGTTCTAATTGACCACCGAGTGAAAACTTTAGTAAAAAAACCTTAAATACAAAATCTGACTTCGCCAACACATTCGAAACAACAAAATCTAGGTGGTTACATATCTCATTTACTCGAAATAGACTCTGGATGTATCTTGAGGCATTGGCCGAAGCCCGAAATCAAGTTCTAAGATTAAGCCATTGCCTGGCATAGAAAGAGATACCGCGACCCCGATGGGTGAGGTGCGAATGCGGTTCCACAACCACGTCCAAGTGGGGTCGATGATCGCACTACCAGAGGCCTGGGTATAGCCTATTTAAAGGCTGTATTTCTCAAAATTTTGTCCATTTGTGCCTCTCTTTTGATCTATAAAACCCTAATAGAGTGAAAAATCTCCAAAGTAAGTTTTGTGGGTTGATTAGGAGCTTGAATAACTTGTGTAGTTAATAGTGCCCAAGCACACACGCAAGTGTACATGGTCTATCAAGTAGTAAAGTGGCCTTCAAGAAAGCCGAATATCGATCCCACAGGGACTTGTGTTAAACAACTATCCAATTCTAGTTTAACAAATTGAGGAGAGTAACAAATAAAGTTTTAGAATTGTAAACTAAAAGTAAACTAATATAATGCGGAAAAGTAATAACTTTGGATAATCAATGGATAGAGACCCAGGTTTAAGGCTTACAAATAATCATAATACATTATAGAACTTCATTCATTAAATCGCTTATCTTGGTAATTGATTCGTAGGGTTAATCGCATAATTATGGTCTCCCGACCTCTAACCGTTTACCTAATTTGGACATTACAACTACATCATTGAGCGGGGTGTAATAATCCAACTACGTGATTTAAAGCTATCATCCTACGTGTGAATCAAGAAAGGCTTCTAAGTACATCCCTGTCCTAGATGCTAATGTGGATTCCTTATTTTATAAAAGAACACAAACCATACTTTTCTTATCCTCATGTTCTATCTTCCTATTCCCGCTTCCGAGATTACAAGGTTGAAAATGAATATATTCTAAAGGTAACTGCTTCTTAAAATAGCTAAAACAAGGATAAACAAGTAACCATAATGATAAGCGATTCAAACAAACTTGATTCAAAACGAAAGTATTCATGATCTTGGACTTAACCCCGGAAAGGGAGTTTAGAATTTAATGGAAATATTGATCAATCAATCCCTGGGATTGATGATACAAACTATAAAGAAACTAAATTAAAGAATGATAAAACCTAAAAAGAAGTTGTGGTAGCCTCCAATGTCTTCTAAGGACATCCAAAAGTGAATAATAATGTTTAAAAAAGATGTATTTATAGTATCCAAGTAGTACCAATCCAGATAGTAGTAGTAGCACAACTTTTGTCCGTGTTTGTAGGGGCTCATAACGCGTAATCTAGAAATGGGAGTGGACGTCGCATCACACAAGCTGGAAACGGCAATGTAGGTCGCATCGTGAGGCCTAAAAGCGGGTGTGGAGGTTGAGACATACGCTCATCATTAAGGATAACTGTTTTGGATCCCTTATAAAGCTTTTTGTCCATAGAACACGCCAATTGGCCTTCCCTACAGTCCACACACGCCCTGGACATTCCAGGACTCCAAATTGCATCTAAGTTGGGTATTGTGCTTTCGTTGATCCATTCCAAGCCTTTTTGAGTTGTTTAATCTTGATTTTAAGATTTTATATCCTTAATATATCATAATAATCCATTTAAAAAGCATCATATTTAATTAAACACAACAATTTAGAGCACAAAATAACACAACATCCAAAACGGTGAACTAGAAACACGAGCTAAGCATAGGCTTCATCCACTTTGATTTCTAACTTCTTGTTTTGACTCTTGTATTAATCCAATTGACCCTTGAACATATCAAAAAATATTTTCATATATAAATACAAAATAAAAACCTTAGTAACTCATCAAAACACATTAGATCCCAACACGATAGACTAGACAAGTACCTAGCTCAAGCTAGTAACACATGTTTTCGTGGTTGAACTCTAAATGATCAATTTGAATCAAAAAATGTGTGAGAACACCATTAAACATTTTAAAAACATACATGGACACTTGTATTAAAATTTATCTCATTATTAACACATTAATCACATGAATTATACTCAAAACAAGGCTAAAAAGACTAAAATAGTGACACTAGAATGAATAAATACACCCAATATCACCACCCCACACTTAAAGACTTGTTCGTCCTCAAATAAGTCTTAACTATAAGCATCATGATCTGAAGAGAATCCACCCTTCTACTACATGTAAGACACTCAAGCTAGTACTACAATTACTGCACAGAATACAAGCTACTACACTAAGCATGTTATACCCAATTGAAAGCTCAAGAACACAACTTCAAAACATACTAGCCTCAATAATTGACTTAAAAAATAGAAAAATCATGCATATTTATCAATTAGAGACATCATACAAATCACTCACATTTATCAAACATATGCCCCCCACAACAAGAGAGCTACCCATAATCACTCTCAATTATGCAACTTACTATCACAAGGAATTAAAAAGTAACACACAATGAACCATAAGATTTCCCTTAGTGTAATGCTCCACTAATATCAGAATGATGATTATAGGATCAATTAGGACTTTTCGAGTTGTAATGTAAGATAAGGGATGGATAGGAACTATTTAGGAATAGTGACTAACCTCTCTAAGAGCTTTAATACACTACATTATTCATTTAAAAACCAGTCTCCAACAACTAAGTTACACTTTTTTATCCTCCCTTATCTTTTGTTTTGCCCCATCTTGATGTTGGGTGAATTTATGCATTCTAGCCTCTTTAGCCTTATTTTGAGGATAATTTATGTTCTTAATGTGTTGATAATAAGATAAATGTGCATATAAGTGTACATGTATGTGTTAACAATGTTTAATAGTGTTTTCAAATAATTTTTGATTCAAATTGATCATTTAGAGTTCAACTGAGAAAACCAATGTGACTAGCTTGAGCTAGGTGTTTGTCTAGTCTATTGTGTTGGGTTCTAACATTTTTAATGAGTTCCTAAGGTTTTTATTGTGTATTTATATATGAAAAAACTTGGTTATAATGTTTAAGGGTAAATTTTATCAAGACAAGAGTCAAAATAATAAGCCTAAAATCAATGGGGCCAAGCTTAGTCTTAGCTCGTGTTTCAAGTTCACCGTCTTGAATGTTGTGCTGTTTTGAGTTCTAAATTGTTGTGTTTTATGCTATATTATTCTTGTTTAATTGATTATGATGTTATATTAAGGATATAAAAGATTTAAATGAAGTTTAAACAACTTAAAAAAACTTAGAATGGATCAATAGAAGCACAATACTCAACTTGGACTCAATTTGGACACTTGGAATGTATAGGGGGAGTGAGGGAGTGTGGAAGGACTTATGGTGCGTGAAATACACCAAAATATTCATAATGAAACAAAAATAGTGTGACCTTGCGATGACAGCGCATCACAACCCCTACTCAAGTCAAATGACCCTCACGATGTGACCCTTGTTCCACCAACAAACAAATTCGCTTCCTATAAATAGGGCACTTGTAATTGATGCTAAATACCTTGGACGACTTAGAAACTTAGATAGGGGATTGAAAACACTTCAATTAGGGTTTTTATTTCTTCAATTTATCTTTTTAATGGATTTTATCTTGTATTCAATTATCTTAATTACGGTTATGTCTATTAGCGGCTAAATTCCCTTTTCATTGTTAAGTCCAAGAACATGACTACTTTAGTTTTGAATTAAGTTTGTTAAGTTGATTATCATTATTTTTTGTTTGTTTATTCTTGTTTTAACTATTTTAAGGATTATCTACCCTTAGAATACATCAATTGTCAACCTTGTGGACTTGGGAGAGGGAATATTGTGATAGAACATGGGAATAAATAAAGTATGGTTTGTATTCTTTTATGAAATAAGGAATTAAAATTAGTGTCTAGTATAGGGATGTACTTAGATTCCTTACTTTATTCACACGTAGAATTATAGTTTAAAGAACTTAATTAAACTATTACTTCCCCGCTCAATGATATAGTTGTAAGGTTCAAATTAGGTAAACGGCTAGAGGTTGGGAGACCATAATTATGCGATTAACCCTACGAATGAACAACCAAGATAAGTGATTTAATGTATGAAGTTCAATAACATAGTATTATTTTTCATAAGCCTTAACCTTGGATTTCTACCCACTTATTGTCCAGAGTCATTACTTTTCCACTTTAGTTTAGCTTCTTTTTAGTTTTAATTCTAAAACTTTATTTGTTACTCTCCTCAATTTGTTAAACTAGAATTGGATATTTATTTAACACAAGTCCATGTGGGATCGATATTCAGCTTTCTTGAAGGCCACTATATTTCTTGATAGACCACGTACACTTGCGTGTGCGCTTGGGCACTGTTAAGTTTTTGGCGCCATTGCTGGGGACTTGTAAATAGACAATTATCTTATTTTAGTTTTTCCATATTGAGATTTAGATAGTTTAGTTGTTTTTTTAAACTTTTTTTTATTTTTTTTATCACACTTTTTGAGATGTCAGCCTTGGATAAATGGTTTTCGAGGGATGATAATTCTTGTCATTATTGTGGAGGACCCCACCATGAGGCTTTTTGTCCAGATTTTGATCCAAGTGTTTGGAGGAGATCTATTTTTTCTAACCTATAAAGAAGCCCACAAGTTGGTGTGTGGTTTGTTACAGTATATATCACTCTGCAGATATGTGTGGTTTTAATCTTGATTTAGTCATGTTTAAGGGTGATGTTCAAAAGACACCTGAGGAGGTTAAGGAGATTCCACCACCACCATGTCCACAGATACTAAGAGATGAAAACTATGAGTAGCCAATTTGTGGACCAAATATAAGAATTGCAGCCACTCACCAATCATCTTTCTTTTGAGACTAAAATTGAGAAGGTGAACAAAAGTAAGTGTGTAGTAAGATTGTGTAGATTTTGAAGTGGGATTGGTTGGTCCTCACTCAAAGCACTTTTCTACATTATGTTTAGATGATGTCTTGTCTGTGGAATCATTTAAAATAGTGGAAGAGTGTGAAGATAAGAAACAAGAATCCTATATTCTTAATTTTGCTTAAGGCAAGCAACATAAAAACACACTTCACTTCAAGCCCGAGTGGTTTATCATGCATCATCCATTACTCGATTCCTTAATCTTTGTACCACCACCCTATGAGCGAGGCAAAAAGATGGATGCTAAGTTTGGGGTGAAATTCATATCCTTAAGGTGGAGGAAAAAGTTAATTGGGTCGTGCCACGACACTAAATCAGGTGCTTCTGGGGAGGCAACCCAAGCAGGGTATGTTTTTATTTTCAGTTTTGTTTTTATTTCACGTAGTTTTTGTTTTTGGTTGAGTCCTAGGATGATGAGAAATCTGAGTACTGGAAACCTGAGCTAAGGAGCATGGCAAAGACTGAGTGCGGGGTCCCATAAACCCTCTTTATGTGTAAAGATGCTACTACCTAGGACTAGATGCCTCGGGGAGTATTTCAATCTCTTACTTTCAAAGTTCACTTTGGGGATAAAGTAGATTTTTAAGTGCGGGGTGGGAAAATTTCTAATTTTTGGCTTAATTTTAAAAATTTGAGATATTTGAGTTGGTGCTATTTTTGATTGCATGGTGCAAGTTCTTTGTTTGGTAAAAGAATGTTAATTGAGGGAATTTCTACTCTTTAGACTCTTAGGAGCATGATTATGACTTGTACTTGTTGGCATAAATTTGAATTCATGCTATTATTTAGTTAATGATCCTATGTGAGTAGAGCATGTCTCGTATATGTGATGTGAGGTTTATTGTATATTTCTTGTTGCATGTTATCTATAGAACTTTCCCAGTGTGTGTATAAAGTGAAATAAAGAGAGTGGGTTTAGGAGATGATATAGACATTTCTTTGATAGCCTTGTTTATACCTTCTCTTTTTCCTACCTTTGTGCATTATCCTAGTTAACCCCCATTGATCCTTTAGCATTTTATTTGGTAGCCACATAAGTATCCTAATCCCTTCTATGATGGACCTTAGTTTGATCTAAAAAATCTTCTAAGTGCTTTAATTGTAAAAAATTGAGTAAGGAGTTTGAGAAATTGAAGAAGAAAAAGGTGAAATTGATTCCCCAAGGTAATAGTTATTGGTGTTTATATTTGATGTGTTGTGGTTGGGAGTAATGTAAATGGTATTAAAAATTTTCCCATGGTTGTGAAAAAAGAAAAAAAATTGAATCTTGAAGGAATAGACAATACGCGCACCATGTGTTTGTAAAAATACTTAAAAGAGATGGGGCAAAACAAAAAGATATAGGGAGATAGAAAAGGTGGGAATAGGTTGTTGAAAGTTGGTTTTATGTTAAAAATTGTGATGTATTAAAGCACTTAGGAAAGATAGTCACTATTCTTGGCCAAAATAGTTCCTACCCGTCCCTTAGTCTACATTACGAACCGGAAAAGACCTATTTGATCCTAAATTTAACACTTTGATATTAAGGGAGTATGAAACTAAGGGAAAGCCTATGGTTCATCTAGTGTAACTTGTGGATTCTTTGTGAGTAACCATAACTTGATTTGTATACCCATTGTGATAAATTGCATTATTATGAGTGATTATGGGTAACTCTCTTATTGTGAGGGGTACATGTTTGATGAATGTGGGTGAATTGTATGATGTCTTTAATTGATCAAGATGAATGAGTTTGCCACTTTTGGAGTCCATTCGTGAGGCTAGGATGTTTTGGAGTAGGATTCTTGAGCTTTCAATTGTGTAAAACGCGCCTAGTGTAGAAAATTGCATTCGTGTAGTCATTGAAGTGCTAGCTTTAATTTATTGCTTGTATTAGAAGTGTGGAGTCTTTTCATCTCATGGTTTTTATGGTTAAGAGTTGTTCGAGGACGAACAAGGCTTTAAGTGTGGGGTGGTGATGTTGGGTGAATTTATGCATTCTAGCATTACTATTCTAGCCTTTTTAGTCTTGTTTTGAGGATGATTCATGTGATTATTGTGATTATAATAAGATAAATATGCATACAAGTGTCCATGTATGTGTTCACAATGTTTAATAGTGTTTTCAAACAAGTTTTGATTCAAATTGATCATTTAGAGTTAAACCGAGAAAACTAGTGTGACTAGCTTGAGCTAGGTGTTTGTCAAGTCTATCATGTTGGGTTTTAACATTTTTAATGAGTTCCTAAGATTTTTATTGTTTATTTATATGTGAAACAACTTGGTTATAATGTTCAAGTGTCAATTGTATCAAGACAAGAGTCAAAACAATAAGCCTAAAATCAATGGGGGCAAGCCTAGTCACCATCTTGAATGTTGTGTTGTTTGGAGTTCTAAATTGTTGTATTTTATGATGTAAGATGCTTTGTGAATGGATTATTATGATATATTAAGGATATACAAGCTTAAAATTAAGTGTAAACAACTCAAATAGGCTTGGAATGGATCAATAGAAGCACTATACTCAACTTGGACACTTGAAATGTCCAGGGCGAGTGAGGGAGCGTGGAAGTACTTTTGGCGTATTCCATACACCCAAATATTCATAAGGCACCCAAAATAGTGTGACCTTGTGATAAAGGTTCATTGGAACCCATACTCAAGTCAAATAACCCTCGCAAAGCGACCCTTGTTCCACCGACAAACAGATTCGCCTCCTATAAATAGGGCACTTGTAATTGATGCTAAACACCTTGGACAACTTTGAAACTTGGAGCGGGGATGGAAAACACTTTAATTAGGGACATTATTTATTTAATTTGTCCTTTTAATGGATTTTATCTTGTATTCAATTATCTTGATTACAGTTTTGTCAATTAGCGGCTAAATGCCCTTTTCCAGGGTTAAGGCCAAAAAATGACTACTTTTGTTCTGAATTAAGTTTGTTAAGTTGCTTATCATTATTGGTTGTTTGTTTATTCTTGTTTTAACTGTTTTAAGGATTAACTACCCTTAGAATAAATTAATTGTCAACCTTTTGAACTCGGGAGAGGGAATAGGGCGATAGAACATGGGAATAAACAAATTATGGTTTGTATTATTTTATGAAATTAGGAATTCAAATTAGTTTCTAGGACAGGGATGTACTTAGATGCCTTAATTGATTCACACGTAGGGTTATATTTTAATGAACTTAATATAACTATTACTTCCCCACTCAACAATATAGTTGTAATGTTCAAATTAGGTAAACGGCTAGAGGTTGGGAGACAATAATCGTGCGATTAACCGTACAGATCCACAACCGAGATAAGGGATTTAATGAATGAAGTCTAATAACGTAGTATGATTGTTCATAATCCTTAACCCTGGATCTCTACCCACTAATTTTCAAGAGTCATTACTTCTCCACTTTAGTTTAGTTTGCTTTTAATTTTAAATGCTAAAACTTTGTTTGTTACTCTCCTCAAATTGTTAAACTAGAATTGGATAGTTGTTTAACACAAGTACCTCTGGGATCGATATTAGGCTTTCTTGAAGACCATACATTACTTAATAGACCACGTACTCACATCTCTTTTAAGCATTTTCACAAACACATGGTGGGTGTATTGTTTATTCCTTCAAGATTTAATTTTTCTCCTTTTCTACAATCATGGGAATATTTCTAGCACCATTTTTATCACTCCTAACCACTACGCATCAAATATAAATACCAATAACTCTTACCTTGGGGCATCAATTTCACCTCTTTCTTCTTCAATTTCTCAAACTCCCTACTACATCAAATTTTCATTGAAGCACTTAGGTGCTTTTTAAATCAAATTATAGTCTATCAAAGAAGGGGATTAGGCTACATATGAGGATACCAAAGAAAAGGCTAAGGGCTCTATGGGTGTTAACTAGGATAATGTACAAGGTTAGGACAAATAGAAGGTATAAAACAAGGCTATCAAAGAAATGCCTAAATCATCTCCTAAACCCACACTCTTTAATTTGCTTTACACATACACCGAGCAAGTTCTAGACATCACATGCAACAAGGAATATACAAAAACATCACATGCATATGGCACATGTTCAACTCAATAGGATCATCATATACTCCCAACCAATCAATAACATGAACTCAAATTTAAGCCAAAAAGTACAAGAGTCACAAAAATGAGCCTAAGAGTCTCAAAAGTAGTAATTCACTTACTCCACATGCTTTTACCAAACAAAATACTTGAACCATGAAATAAAAAATAGTACCAACTCAAATATCTCACTTATTACTATCCTAAATTTTTTTAAATTGAGCCAAAAATTAGGAATTTCCCCTACCCCACACTTAAAAATCTACTTTGTCCCTAAAGTAAACTTTTAAAGTAAGAGATAGAAATACACCTTGAGGACTCTAGGCCTACCTAGTAGCATCTTTAAATATCAAGAATGTATGGAGACCTCATACTCAGTCTTTACCATGATTCAAGCTCAAGTTTTTGGTACTCAGACTTCTGTAACGACCCAAGACTACCCCCTAGTCATTACACAGTGCTCATGATCGTGAAGGACCACAAGCTAACCCTCTACTAATATCTGTACCTGGACACTGCATAATATATAGATAAGAAATGCAAAAATAGGCCATAAGGTTCAAAACATCTAAAAATACTCAAAATTGAAAACTGAACACTAATACATCTGTTCAAAAAGCCTCTAAACTGTCTGAACTGTGGAGTTGATGGGATATGTCCCCAACTAACTCTGTCTACTAAAAATAGACTAAGTTTGATATGATAATAATAAAAATAAGAATCATCCTAAAATAAAGAGGACTCACTGCTATGTCTACTGCTGTTGACTGGGACTGAGCTACTAAGGGTACTCTAGATCTCGTTCCTCTGAACCTATGATGTCAAATAAAACACCATAGTTCAAATATGTCAGTGTGGGAATATATCGAGTATGAAGACAAGGTAAGGCTAAATGAAAGGGCTTATGCATTAATAATTACTTAACTGAATAATCATGAGAGTACTGAATGAGAACACATGCATGAATGCACAAACCATAACCGAAATTATTGTGACTCGAAATACTAAAACTCGAATATTGCTTTACTGTCATCCGAACATACTACTAATGCTTAAGATACTGAACAACTGAATCATATGATACTAATAACTGAGTACTGGAGTTGAGATCAGTCTTATCTAGCGAGTGATCTCAAGATCTGATATCAAAAATACTTAATTGAATCTGAGACTGAGATCAAGCCTATATGACGGTGATCTCTAGATCTGATAACAAGAATACTCAACTGAATCTGAGACTGAGATCAAGCCTATTTGATGGGTGATCTCTAAATCTGATAACAAGAATACTTAACTAAATCTGAGATTGAGATCAAGCCTATCTGACAGGTGATCTCAGGATCTGATAATGAGATTACTCAATTGAATATGAGACTGAGATCAAGCCTATCTGATGGGTGATCTCTAGATTTGATATAAAATAAATTTATATGGGACCAAGCCTAGCTGACAGGTGGTCCATGAATCAATGTAACTATCTGAGTTCCTCACCGAGATAAATGACTGTATCTGACAGTCCTAATTTCTAAAGATTGATATTAAAACTGCACCTGTAGGAAGTAGTCATTTAACTGACATGCCTCGAATCTCAACTGGTGGGGTCCAATCTGTAACCCCAATTAGAAGGGTTTCAATACCATGCCACAGGTAAAGACCTCTCTAGTCAAGCCTCTCTAACGGGTGACCCTCACAGGAATTCAAGCCTAAGGTAATATAATAGTAAATCCTATCTGACGGGTGACTAGCCTCTCTTGATGGGTGACTCCTGCATCCTGCTCTGGCTACGCAGTTATGGAGTTCATAGATTGCTCCTAATAACTCTACCTCTCTGATGGGGAGCCGCCATCTCTACCCTCGCTCAGTGATAGCTCCTACTCCCAACTGAAAGACTTTGAAGTGATTCTTAACTAAACACAAACTAAGCTAAATCTGATACTAATCATGTTTCTCGAATGATCTGACTGAGTTAAGTTGAACTCACTTGGTTCCGTATCTAACGAAATACTACTGAATCTTGTTATCTGACTGAACGACACTGGACTCGAGATAAATTACTCGAGTACTACTAAGGACTGAACTGAACACTTAAATACTACTAGATCTGAGCTGGGTACAAAATCAAGGCTATAATATTAGCAATACTGAGATTATGATGATTACAGATATTACTGAGATTTCTTAAGTTCTGTATCTGTCTGAGAATATAGAGTTCTATAACTCGCTGAGTTCTAAGAATCATGGATTGACTGGAATTATTGTGAAAATTGACATGGGCTCTAGACAATAGCTAAATTATTGGGTATAAATACCCCCAGGGCTCGACAACATAAAAGTAAAACATAACCATTCTTGAATAATCAAGACCATGGACAATCATTCACCATCACAATAACTAAGGCATCACTTCAAGCATTTAGGAATCCTAAACATGTAATAACATAGGGGGACATGCTATTGGATCATACTCCATTCAACAAGGCCTTGCATCAAGCACTTCGCACATATTTAAGTCTTGGCATGTACCGGAGAACACAT
>NW_025887264.1:59042-72732 GCF_002878395.1 Capsicum annuum
TCCAATAGCATGTCCCCCTATGTTATTACATGTTTAGGATTCCTAAACATGTAATAACATAGGGGGACATGCTATTGGATCATACTCCATTCAACAAGGCCTTGCATCAAGCACTTCGCACATATTTAAGTCTTGGCATGTACCGGAGAACACATAATTGGGGAACTTTATGCTATCATGTTACAATTCATTCATCAAACACTTAGCATGTATTAAAGTCTTAGCATGTATCAAAGAGCACATAATTGGGAAATTTCATGCTATCATGCCACAATTCATTCACTAAGGCTTTTCAACAAACAGTTGGCATGCATGGGCTTACACATAATTGGAGATTTCTAGTCAACATGCTATAATGTCTCTAATTCATTCACGTAAGCATTTTATCAAGCATATGGGGACAATGCTTTGCTTATTCAACAATTTCTATACTTAATTTATATGAACGCATCACTTAACAAGCAAATTGAAGAGGGTTTGTCATGAACATCACATGGGTATCACATACTAGGGTTAAAGCTTGAAAACCTTACAAACAACCATGATTAAAAACTTAATAATAGCATGAACATCAATTTCAACTCACATAAATCATGGAAACTCATAAACATAAAATCTTTGAATTTTTGAAAAAAAGGGTTCTTGAGATTCTTGGATGAAAGGGACCCAAGAATCAACATCTACATACATTAGAGAAACTCTTTCTTGAAAGCTCTTGGAGAGATTCTTGATTTCTTGATTTCTCTTGAACAAGAAGGAAGGATTTTGATTTTGTAAAAACCCTAGCTCTTGTTCTTGAACAACTTTGAGAGAAAACCAGTATGTTTAGGTTAAAATGAGGCCAAATCCCATGTTAAGGAGTATATATAGGGGTTTGGAAAAAAACCTTTTCGCCCTTGTAATTAAACTAAAAAATCCTAATTTTACATGATGGAGCGACGTGCCCTAATCGCACCAGCTTACTGGAAACTGGACAATTAGGAAACTGCTTGATGGCACGACGCGATGGAAATCACGTTGCCACCTTGGTTGTGAACTGGAAAGGCACCGCAATGCGGTGGAATCACGTTGGTAAATTGGAAATTGACAATTTTGAAATTAAGCCTTGGCGCAATGTGCCATAATCACAGAGCCTCACTATATTTTGACGATAGCCATTTTGGCTGGATCTGCGATGCGCTAAAGTGCCAGGTGCCACGTTGTCTCACTAAAATGGCTCTAACTCTTCGCCCAAGTGTTAGATTTGGGCAAATTTCATATCGACGGAAAGCTTATTCAATTCTATACATGATAAAAAGTTGATATTAGGAAAATTCTATATGGTTCAAAATACTTCTTACTTAGGAATACACTTCTCAACCTTTTAGGGCTGGATTAACACTTTACTGAACACGCTCTAAGGCTCAGACTATGAGAGAATTTTACGGGGTCTTACAACTTTCCATTAACCTGTGACTCAGTCAAAAACAAAAACTACATGAAGTAAAACTGAAAACAAAAAATAAAACATACCTTAGCTTAGGTTGCCTCCCAAGAAGTGCCTAGTTTAGTGTCGCAACATGACCCAATTAACATTTTCCTCCACCTTGAGTATATAAATTTCACCCCCAACATTGCATCTATCTTTTTACCTCAATCATAGGGAGGTTGTATAAAAATTTAGGAACCAAATAATAGAATATGCATGGTAAACCACTTGGCTTTGAGGTGAGGTGTGTTTTTATATTGATTATCCGGTGTAAAATCAAGAATATAGGATTCTTGTTTCTCATCTTCACACTCTTCAACTATTTTAAATGATTCAACAAATAAGACATCATCTAAACATAATTTAAAAAAGTGCTTTGAATGAGGACCAATCAATCCCATGTCTAAATTTACATAGTCAATAAACCATTCACTCCCATTCACCTTCTCAAGATAAAGATGACAACTGGGTGGCTACGATTCTTGTATTTTTTTTGCCTTTGTGGAGATGGTGGTGATGGTATTTCTTGAACCTGTTTAACAACTTCATGTTTCGAGTACTCAGAATTCCTAGAATTATCAACAACTTTATCTACAATAAGTTGGTAAGTCAGCTCTGTATCTATCTCCATCTGATTATACAATTACTTTGCAGCCTCCTGATGGTTCTTCAAGTTTGCAAACATTTGTACTTGAGACGCTAAAAGTTGTTTCATCATCTCTTTCAAATTGCTCGTTTGACCTGTGGCCTGCATGTTTACTTGTTGTTGCTACTGGTTGTTCCACGCCTGAATTTGTGGATGATTCTGCCCTGTTTGATTGTAGCTTCTTATATAATTTTGCCTTTCAGCATAGCCCATAAATAATTCTAAATCTGGATTGACAACACACATAGCTTCAGTATGACCACTTTGACCACAAACCAAACACCAAGTTACAGTCTGCTCCATATATAGAACAATATCCACATCATATTGTGAAGGTCCTATCCACACACTTCCATCAAAATCTAGAAAATCAGCTGCATGATGTGGTCCCCCCAAAAAA
The DNA here is from genome assembly GCF_002878395.1 of Capsicum annuum. Lineage (NCBI taxonomy): Eukaryota > Viridiplantae > Streptophyta > Magnoliopsida > Solanales > Solanaceae > Capsicum > Capsicum annuum. Next base: position 61,557 of record NW_025887264.1, read on the forward strand.
CAAAAAGAATCATCATCACTTGAAAGCCATCTATCCTAAGCTGCCATGTCAAGAAGTGTGATAAAAAGAGAAAAAAAAAAAGAAACTAAGAAAAACCTAAAAAAGACTAAACTATTTATAACTCAATGTAGCTAAACTAAAAATAAGATAGTTGCCAATCTATAAGTCCCCGGCAACGGTGCCAAAAAATTGGCAGTGCCCAAGCGTACACGCAAGTGTATGTGGTCTACCAAGTAGTAAAGTGGCCTTCAAGAAAGTCGAATATTGATCCCACAGGGACTTGTTTTAAACAACAATCCAATTCTAGTTTAACAAATTAAGGAGAGTAACAAATAAATCTTTAGAATTGTAAACTAAAAGTAAACTAAGCTAATGTGGAAAAGTAATGACTTTGGACAATCAATGGATAGAAACCCAGGGTTAAGTCTTACGAACAATCATACTACATTATAGAACTTCATCATTAAATCACTTGTCTTAGTTGTTGATTCGTAGGGTTAATCACATGATTATGGTCTCCCGACCTCTAAATGTTTACCTAATTTAGATATTACAACTATATCATTGAGTGGAGATCTAATAATCCAACTAAGTGATTTAAAGCTATCATCCTATGTGTGAATCAAGTAAGGCTTCTAAATACATCCCAGTCCTAGATGCTAATTTGGATTCCTTATTTTATAAAATAATACAAACCATACTTTGCTTATCCCCATGTTCTATATTTCTATTCCCTCTCCCAAGATCACAAGGTTGACAATGAATATATTCTAAGGGTAGCTACTTCTTAAAATATTTAAAACAAGGATAAACAAGCAACCATAATGATAAGCACTTAAACAAACTTAATTCAAAATGAAAGTATTCATGATCTTGGCCTTAACTCTAGAAAGGAAGTTTAGCCTTTAGTGGAAATATTGATCAACCAATCCCTTGGATTTATGATACAATCCATAAAGAAACTAAATTAAAGAATGATAAAACATAAAAAAAGTTATGGTAGCCTCCAATGTCTTCCAAGGACGTCCAAAAGTGAATAATAATGTTTACAAAGATGTATTTATAGTATACAAGTAGTCCCAAGCCAAATAGGAGTTGTAGTGCAACTTTTGTCCATGTTTGGAGGGGCTCGTGATGCGCAATCTAGAAATGGGAGTGGAAGTCGCATCACAGAAGATGGAAATAGGAATGTAGGTCGCGTCGCGAGGATTAAAAGTAGGTGTGGAGGTCGCGACACACCCTTATCACAAGGGATCATAGTTTTTGGTCCCTTATAAAGATTTTGGTCCATATCACGTTCCGATTGGCCTTCTCTACAACCCATACGTGCCCTGGACATTCCAGGACTCCAAATTGCATCCAAGTTGTGTATTATGCTTTCGTTGATCCATTCCGAGCTTTTTTGAGTTGTGTACACTTGATTTAAAGCTTTTATATCCTTAATATGTAATAATAATCCATTTGAAAAGCAGACTAAATCATTAAACATAACAATTTAGAGCTCAAAACAACACAACATCCAAAACAGCAAACTAGAAACATGAGCTAAGCATAAACTTCATTCACTTTGATTTCTAACTTATTGTTTTGAATCTTGTCTTGATCCAATTGACCCTTGAACATTATCAACAAGTTTTTTCACATATAAATACACAATAACAACCTTATTTACTCATTAAAACACATTATATCCAAACACGATAGACTAGACAAGTACCTAGCTCAAGCTTGTAACACTAGTTTTCTCGGTCAAACTCTAAATGATCAATTAGAATCAAAACTTGTACGAGAGCACAATTAAACATTGTAAACACACAAATGGACACTTAGATACATATTTATCTCATTATTAACACATTAAGCACATGAATCATCCTCAAAACAAGGCTAAGAAGACTAGAATAGTGACACTAGAATGCATAAATACACCCAACTCAGTAGTCCATTTTTTACACATCTAAGGTAGTATTCCTTATAGTTTGGTGTTAATTTATTAATTTCTTAAACCAAAACCCCTAAGTATTTGAGGCTCAATTGTAGCAAAAAATGTGATTGATTTACTCAAATTTCTTGAGGGTTATAGCTCCCTAATAATAGTTGAGCAATAGGTTGGTCGCAAAAACTCATTTTCCAAAGGTGGGACCTACTTGGGGGTTTGTTGTCATTTTAGACCCATGGTATAATAGTGTCATAATAGGTGTTGTTAATTTTGTAATAATTGTTAATCTTGTAATGATGCTTAGATTATGTTGTTTATAGCTTGGCTCGTAGAAGAAACTTGAAGAAAAGAAAAGGCAATGCTTGTTGGTTTGTGAGCAATTTGGACTCAAGGTAGGTTAGGATGACTCATAGTTAGATTGAGCTTAATTGTAGTATAATTATGATATCTCATGAGATTGGGCGGGGTCTTAGATGATTAATGGGTGAATGATGATTCTTGGGATTAGTTGATCTTTGTAGGCTATTAAACTTGTAAAATGTAATGCTTGACTATAGCCTTGAGCCTTAGATAGTTCTACTTGTAGTCTCTTGAATAGTATGAGAATACTTTAGTTGCTCTAGTAGAGGAGAATTATGTTGTTGACTAATCTTAAGAGTATGTTAACCTAGACATGACTAGTTATGAATTGACCTTAGTGTTTGGGGTTACTTAAAAAGTATACTTGAAGACGATTTTCCCTTATAGACTTAGTAAGGATTGATAAGCCCTTATGGTGTGATTTAGATAACCTAGCCTAATTCCGGGTAGAATTTAGTTTTCTAGAAGTTAACTTTGGCATTATTAGGATTTAGGAGTGGGACTTAACCCACCTTAAGCTTGAACTATGAAATTTTTTAGTGACCTAGATACTTGATGAACGTCTAAGTTACATTATTAAGGTTATAATAGTTAAACCCGATTATCTATTATGCATGTGGTTGATGGTTGGATAATGTGTATACTTGATTGATTATCTTGTTGTCATGATATGGATAGCCTTGGAAAGTCTTGTAAATTGAACTATGGTTATGCTATCGCTTGGCTTATTGACGAGTTCACCAAGTGAACCTCTAATTATGTAACCACTCTTTCTACAACCCAAGCGTAATGATTAAGCTAATATTTATGTAAAGGATTTTTCTTTGGGGTTAGTATTATAAATAGTGGGGGGTAAAATAGGTATCTAGAGAGCATGCACTTGACTTATGATTGACTTGCTAATAAATATGTTAACTTGGAAATGTGGTGATTGCGTGATATTCATGCTCATGCATCTACTTATATTATGTAGTGATGATTAATAGTAAAGCATGATGTTATCTGTTGCCTTACATCACTTATACTCTATCATTGTGGGTTGTCTATGCTTATTGATTTGACTATATATATATGTGCATATCACTGTCTTGGAGGATATGTTAATGTTATAATGATGTTCGATGAATCTGAAGGATATAATGATGTTATGATAAGATGTTATGATGATGCTCGGTGAATCCAGAGGATATTAATGTTATGATGATGTTCGGTGAATTTAGAGGATATAATAATGTTATGATAATGCCAGGTGAATCCAGAGAATATAATAATGTTATGATGATGCCCGATGAATTCAGAGGATATAATGATGTTATGATGATGCCCGGTAAATTCAGATGATATAATGATGTTATAATGATGCCCAGTGAATTCGAAGGATATAATGATGTTATGATGATGCCCAGTGAATCCGAAGGATATAATGATATTATGATCATGCCCGGTGAATCCAGAAGAGTTAATGATGTTATGTGTGGTTAGTATATATAAATACGTAGATGTATGTGAGGTTATGCCGTGTGTTGATAAAACCATTGTTTACTTAGGACATGATGTCTTTCTTAGTAAATTATTATCCATTCTTTATCATTAATCACTAGATAAGAGGTGTGACCCTTGTTAACTCTAATTAGTAACTAGAAGTAGATTATGCCTAGTATTGGGTTAAGGATAATTGATATGTATAATCTTATGTAGAACCAAGGGCTCACCTAGTAAATCTACTTGACTTGGATAAATAGTTACGTTATGGAATTTCACCAAGTAAAGTGGCTTATGTGATAACTAGTTATCTCTAATAAATGAATATGACTTGTGGGCTAGAAGCCTAGTAACTAGTTGGTGGATCTTACATAGCTAAAATATGGAAACTAGTCCTTAATTTTTTAACATGCTTAATGATAATAGACCTAGTATTGTATGATAAGTTGTTCAGTTGACATCTAATATGTGGATGCTGTGGTGGCTTAATTGATGACTTATATATTAGACGGCTAACTAGAAGATGGCTTTGTGATGAGTGAAAAAATAATAGTGTTGGTAACTTGTTGCTTTTCCTTATTTGATGACTAATAAACTATTAGACTTGTAAACTAGTGGCTCATAGAAATGGAGTCTAGCTAGTATAGGCTAGACATGAAGTTTATTAATAAGTTAGAGATTAAATAACTATATAACCATGTTATGGTGATATCGGCTTTGTTGTTTCAAATTGTAGTATTGATGATGATTGTAGACCTCGGTAAGAGGCCATGGAGGGAATATACAACCCATGGCTTTAGTAAGTTGCTTGTATAGTTGTGCCTTGATATGTTGATGGATTTATCTTTTGGTATACTCTCTGATGATATGGGATGCCGTGATGAGTTCTTTGCTTGTTTTCCTTGAGTGTACTTCTCAGCTGTATGGGACATCGTGGTAAGTTCTTTTTCTTTATACTCTGATGATGATAGTTGTGTAGATTATGTCAATTGCATGATTGTTATTGAATATAAGTGGCTTTACACTACCAAAATGATTACTCATGTTGTATGAAAGTTATGGTATATGTAGATATGGAATGTCGTAGTATTTTTCTAGTTGATTAGTTATCTTATACAGTGATATTGGAGAAGATTTAGGTTCAATTCTATACCTTGACTTTAAGTTATTGTCTTTCTTTATATCATCCTTATATTATAATTTAGCTTAGTCGGCCAATGATTCCTATTGAGTACTCATGTTTTGGTACTTATACTATACTTCTGTAACTTTTTGGTGATTACCTGAGTTCTAGTTTCCACCATTGAGTCAAGATCATATGGTGTATGTCATCAGGAAATAGGGTGAGCTCTTGGAGTTTGAGTTGCCCTTTTTTCCTTCTATCCTTATTCTATCTTTCGTGTTCGAGATGAATGTTTGAATTATTTAAGACTATTAGACATTGAGTTGATTTTCTATTGTTGAATGTAGAGATACTTTTGTACTAATACTATCAAGTCATGGGATTGGTATTCGAATGTTAGTTGTTTCTTTGTGGAATGTCTTTGTTATATTATGTTCCTATATAGGGTCCATATTGGACATTCCTGCCTAGGTAACCCATTGCATTAGATCCGATTCATGGTGTTAGCTTACCTGCTAGTGGATTATGGTTGGTTCCATCATGACTCAAAACTCGGGTCGTGACATACCATCACCTTTTCCACTTCCCAAGAGAAGGTGAATCAAGAAGATAAACCAAGCCATGTGGTCAATGATGATCTTGGTAGAGAAAAATCTTTGGAGATTTCCCTACTAACCGAACAATATATTGTTAACGATGCCAAAAGTGATGAAATGGTGCTAGAGTCAAAAGAAGAAGCCAGCCAAATTTCTTATAAAGACTCTAGCCCTTCTCAAGGTGAGAATGCTAAGAGGGATGTAATTCTGGAACTAAGGGATGAACCTTATTCGAACCATTTTTCAACATTATGCTTGGGGGATTTGATAAAAATCTATCCACCCAAGAAAATGATAGATTTCGGGGAGAAGGAACACCACACCTGTATTTTGGAGTTTGACGTTCCTAATAAGTACATAGGCACCCCACACTCCAAGGACATGGAGATCAACTTTCGATGATAAAATAACATCCTATTAATGTTCCTACTTTACCCAAGGACCTAAATAAGAAATTTGATGTGAAATTGGTAAGAGGTTGAAGCCTTCAAAGCGGTAAGATAGAAACTTCATCGTCATGCCCTTTTCTCTATCTTATCTCTCCTTGGAAGATTTGAATTTTCTATCCCTCTGCTGCTCAACTTATAGTGAGCGAAAGTTGGGACAAATATTCAAATCATCTAAGTGGAAACACAAATGATAGTTGGATGGCTGCCCTACCATAAAAGATAGGAAGAAACCCATTACACCATAAAGAGTGGCCCGCATCCTTTTATTTATGCATGATAGAGTAGGTTTTATTTTGCATGAACATTTATTTTTGCATTTGGTCATGCATAATCCATGAAAAGGTGGTGCTATAAGGAGTTTTGATTGAAATTGAAATAGGGAACGTATGAAATTGCAATGGTTGGATTAAATAGGGGAGTACAGGGACCTAAATTTTGGTTTCAGTTGCTTCGATCGCATGACTAGGAATGGGATCTCAGTCGAATCAGATTAAAAGACCATTCGACTTCCATTCTCCCTACTTGCACCCCTTTTCCAAATTCTCTCAAATTCTCTCTGATTTTTTACTTTGTGTAAGGGTCCAAGTGTGCATTCCAATCTTTCTACATTATCTACTATGGTATATTATCTTAAGTCCCTCATTTTTTCTGTTGTTTTAGGCTTAGAACTTGTAGTTTAGGAATAGGACTGAAATAGTGTTATCAATGTTAAATCCATGCATGTTTATGATTATGATTATGATTGGCTATTGTAGTTAGTGTACACATCATCAGGGAAGTGTTGAGTACCCACATTTAGGCCTAAAACTGTTGAAATAAATGTGTACACCATGTGTTTGATTTAATGCCCCAACGAATTCCATGTTAATTTCTTTGAGTTTGAGGGAATAATCATATATTTTTAATTTAAGTTCCTTGAGTATGTTGATTATATGACTAGCTGGAACAAAAATTTTGGGTTAAAATTTAGTGTTTAGAGTGATGTTGCAGAACTGCCAATAATGGTATTAGGTACCGTGAAGATGGGCCCAATGACCACGATCATGGCATTGCGATCGCGGTTAAGGCTCTGCAATCGCCATATCGAGAGCAGTTGTCTGCTGAAGCCAAAAATTTTGCACACCCATTTCTCTCCCCGAAATCCTCTATAACACTACCATATGAGTTTATCTGATTAATCTAGCATGATTTTGGTAAGATAATGCTAATGATGGTCTGGATTATATTGCTTACAAGTACTAGGCCACAAAAATGAGAAACTTTGACAATACTAGGTTCATGGCCGCTGAATGTCAAAACCTCTACGATGGTGACCTGCCTAGGATGAAATTACTCCCGAAAAGGGGCATTTTCCTAGATAAAGTGGAGGAGAAACTCCTGGGCTTCCATGCTAGACTCACTGCTACCGGGTAGATGTGCTTTGACTCGGTCCCTTGCTATTCTAATAAGCATTGGGTGCATGAGTTTTATGCTAACCTTAGCATAGTTTCTCTCACAAACCCAGTGATGATGTTTTGGGGGAAAGGAAGTGCATTTCAGAGCTAAGCAGATCAATGGTATATATGGGCTCCCGGATACAATCGTGTCTTAGTTTCAGGCAAAAAGATGCGAGCCAGGGACTTAGATGGAAAACATATTATGGCCTGGCAAAGAATATCATTGGGATACCACCAAGAGAGATATTTCCATGAACAACTCACAACAGAGGTTAGGATTTGGCTGAATTTCATCTGTAGTAGAGTATCACCATGTACACACATAACTATCAGCACAGATATGTGAGCTTGGATAGTGGCTTACATCCTATCTGGCATTCTTCTGAATATGGGCAAGATTGTGATCTCCGAGTGGAGGCATTTCAAGAATCATGGAGCTACGCTTTTTCTCTTTCCTTCCCTTATCACTGAGCAATGCAAGAGGGTAGAAGTAGAGGAATATTCTATAGATACTCAGTGTACCCAAGGCCTCATATCTTTCCATAAAAATTTTAGGGTGACAGTGTCCCTAGTCAGAGAAAGAAAAGAAAGGTAGACTTGGTCAAGGAAACGTAGGAGGATAGAGATTCTTGTAGACCTTCTTCAGCAAAACCTTTTAATATGATCTCAGGACAGCTGCATTGATGAAGGAGCTAGTGTCCAGTTTGCCTCAGGAACTAGGAGAGTCCTCGACTTCTTACCACTAATATGTAGCTCAATCAGATTAAGAAATATACCGAGAAAAGCAGAAGAAGAAAGAATCCATAGTTTCCATATTGAAAAGAGACTATTCACCCTTGGAAAAATCACACAGGGACCTCAAGGGGTCATATGACAAGATGAAGAAGAGGCAGAATAAGAGGGATAAGTTTTTCACAAAATGTGGAAGGGAGTTAAGGGCCTACGGAAGGTCCTGTAACCCCACAATCGATTTCCTTCTCCCTGGGTTGAGAGTGATAATGAGACCCTTGCTGATTGGTTGGCTGCTGAGATTGGTGGAGCTGATATAGAGTCTTCAGGAGAGAGCATTTCTTGAGATAGGTTCAGGGAGAATCCTTTTTTCCTTGCTTTATTGCTTATGTAGTGAGGACACTGCTATCTCTTCAGATTGGGGTGCTTATTTCTAGATTTGTATTGTTTTGACATATTCCTGGATAATTTTTATGTTGTTTGGATGATTTTTTATTTTGTTTTTGGGATGCTGCACTTGAGCGCTCTAATTGTGCCCACATTTTCATGGATTAATCATGTTGTTTTAATTCTTAATTTTTTTTCACTTTGGTTTTAGTTTGATTATGGTGATGTATGATGAGCTTTTCCCTATGATAGATTGAGTGATGACATTCTTAAGGGTAAAGCGTCGTGATTGGGTTTTGAGCTACAAATGCAGGGGAATTTTGACTACCCATGGCATCAAGGTCATAAATACAAGGGAAGTTCGAGTACCTGTGGCATTGTAAAATTGGGATTGCACTCATGCCATTGGCGATATATGAGTAGCCATATGTTTGGTTTGCGCATATTGAGCCAAAAGGTGAGAATAAGGTTTCAGTTGTTGCCATAAGTTAGAAAATTATACGCGGTGCAAGTACAAAGCAAATAACCCCCTCCATCCAAACTTTTTTAAAAATCGAGGGAATGGATGTGAGGAATATTGTAACAAAACTTTTTATCTTTTTGTTGACTCCTCAAATTTTTGACTTGTGAATATTGATAGATACTTTCATTTTTGTCTCTAATGGGAGGGGCAATAGAGCCTCCTTGGCGAATTTGCATGCCGTTTGTGGCGAGTTAGTTGTTTATATCTCATGTATACTTGTGTCATCTAGAACTTGCCCCATTAGTCTTTCAAGGCTAGTTTTGATTTTATTTGGTTGGAGAAATGATCTTAGGCCATCTTTGTGATTTTGGAGGCAATTTTAGCCTAAAAGGCCTACCCATGCATAAACTTTATCCCTAGTCACCCACTTTGAGCCTTTGAACCTTTCTTTTGCAAATATATTACAAGCCGCGAGTCATTTAATTTGTATGCCTCTTTTGAACCATACCCTCCTTGAACTTGATAATACAACTTAAGGATAAAAGACTAAGCTGGGGGTGGTGAAGATTGAAGGAAGTAGCTTTGGGACACGAAGTTGTAAGTGAGTGCCTATGAGCTTAAGATTTGAAAGAAAATTGGTGAGAAAAAAAAAGATCCAACAAAGGAAAGAATTGCATAAAATTTGCAAGAAAAAGAAATGGAAGAAAATGGGTGAAACAAAGAAGCAAATAGTAGGCATGTGAAGAAAGAGAAAACAAGAGAAGTGGCCCATAGTCAAAAGAGGATTACGTAGTGTGATGTAGATTTTCAAGGAGGGTATGAGCTATGTTGCTCCTAAATGATATCCTACCCTAACCCAAACCTACGTTATAAGCTCGAAAAGTCCTTTGAGATCTCCAACCATTTATTTTCTTTGTAGTGGAAATTAAAAATAGGGGCAATCATATGGTATGATAATTGTTAATAAAGAGAGTTCTTGTGAGGGAGAGAGTTTTGCACTTAAATTATTTGTTGCAAATTTGGTGACTTGGTGAGTAGAATTTTCTTTTTTTTTGTGAGGAGGCATGTGAACAAGTGAGGTTGGTGATTTTCTCATCTTCCAAAGATTGAGGCAAAAAAGAGTATGGCTTGGTGTTGGTAAAAAGTGAGTCACTTCTAGAGTATTGGTCATTGTTGTGTTGTTGCTCTTTGAAGTCTTTTGCATCCTTAGATATTGCATTTTTCTTCGAGGAGTGTAGTGAAAGTAACTTGGCCTATGTGTAAAGATATATTTGTGGTAGTGACTAAGCTTGAAGTCATCGTGACCTTTGAGGCATCTAATTTGGGCATAAATATGCATTGTCTCATGGTTAGAGGAAGTGTTGCTTAAGGACAAGCAAAGCATTAAGTTGGGGGTGTTGATGAGTGGTGATTTTACCACTCATTTGCACTCTTCATTCGTGTACTTTGTTATGTTATGAAGGAATAAATGAGACATATTTGTGATTAAATGCACTAATATCCACATTTTGGAGACACATTGTTGATAAGATAGAAAGATGGGGATTGGATCTAAAAAGGATCAAAAGGAAGCACAGTAGTGCAGCTGAAGAGTTGGAGTAGGCATAGCCTCAGTTATCGCGATCGCAGTTTGAGGACCATGATCGCAGTCAGTCAAGATGGTCAAGATACCACTGTCGTATGGAACTAACTATAGTTGCGGTAAGGATGATAGTGACAAAACTAATGCAATTGCGGCCTAACGAAAAATTATCCCAAGGGTAAAGATGTAAATATACACAATTGTTCCCAAATTTTCTCTAAAAAATACTCAAACCTTATCATTCCCACATTCTATTCTACAATTCGAAATTGTTAAACATTGTTCTAGATCTTAGCCTCCATACTTGGAGAAGAAAAATTGTATTAATTTTGGGTAAAGAATACATTGGAGTAGCTTCCAAGTGAAGAATTATCTAACTCCCATTGAAGATTCGTGGATATTAAAAGTTTGAAGTAACATTCACTTAGTATTCCATAGATATAACTAATGGAGGTTATTGGGTATCTCTTGCTTACTATTTCTATGAGTAGCTAGTTTTTCCTCTTAGGATTATACTAGATTAAGTTGTAAATATATATGGGATGTGATTTACTTGTGGATTTACTAGTTTGTGATGTTTGGTTCTACTATTGCATAAGTAAATTGGTTGGGATTTGTGGATGAAAACCC
>NW_025887264.1:75732-119686 GCF_002878395.1 Capsicum annuum
GCAATAGTAGACAATTATATAGTTTAAGTTTTGATAATTTTCACTATCTTAGACATAAGTGTGATTATAAAATGACTATACTTTAGATGCCATCCTAGAAATAGGGGTGTCTAATTAAGGTATTAGGTGGTTTTGGTTGAAGCACTCATTTGGTACTCAAAAGGGTCAATGAGTGATACCCTTGAGGTTTTGTTAACAAACTAGCCTCAAGGATTTCCAACCTAGCCTACTACTTCACCAACATTTAGAATTTGCATCAAGTCTTCATACACCATGCAGAAGTTGCCCTTAGGAAAGCATAATCCCAAGATCCGTGATTAATTGATTAGACTCTAATTATTCGTATCCTCGAATGAATACTTGAAAACCCCAAAAATAAATATTAGTTGTGATACCTTCCAAACCCCCTATTTTATCTGCTTATTCTCTAGGTTTGAATTTAGCAAGTATCCATTGTTCTAGGCTAATTTATATCCACTCACATTGTTCCTCGTGGATTTGACCCCAACTCAAAAGTTAGGTAAATATATTAATGAAAACCGCCTTACACTTAAATTGACGTGTAAGTTGAGCGTTATCAGTGTGCTTTGTTGTTAGGGCAGGTTGTTTGTTTCGAAAGTGGATGGTTTGAGGCAATGAATATTAGCAGAAGTGCATGGTTCAAGATATTTTATTTGTCTAGGATCAATTAATATGTACCGCAATTTGCGGGAGGTATATTTGTAGAATGTTATGATAAAGGATATAGACGAATTTATGGCTAAGTGTCTGAATTGTCAGCAGGTTAAGGTTGAACACTAGTGACCTAGTGGTTCACTTTAGAAATTCAACATCCCACTTGGAAGTAGGAAGTGGTTAATATGGATTTTGTTAAAGGTTTACCTTGTACGCATCGTCAACATAATTCAATTTGGGTCATCATGAATAGGATAACCAAGTCAGCCCATTTCTTTGGTCCATACTTCATATTCAGTCAAGGATTATGCCAGACTTTATCTCAGGGAGTTGGTGAAGCTGTATGGGGTTCCCTTGACCATTATTTCAAATAGAGGTACTAAGTTCACCTCTCATCTTTGGAAGGCCTTTCAGATGGGTCTTAGTGCCCAAGTTCATCTCACTACAACTTTTCACCCATAGACAGATGGTCAGGCAGAGAGGACCATTCAGACCTTAGAGGACATGTTGAGGCTTGCATCATCGATTTCAAGGGTAGTTGGGATCACTTACATTTGATCGAGTTTGCTTTCAATATCAGCTATCACTCTAGTATACAAATGGCTCTATTTTAGAATTTCTATGGTTTGAGGTGTAGATCTCCTATTGGATGGTTTGAAGTTGGTAAGGTTTCTTTGATAAGGCCAAATTTAGTACATGAGGCAATGTAAAAGTTCAATTGATTCGAGAAAGGATGAAGATAACCCAAAGTTATCAAAAATCCTATGCAGATGTGAGGAGAAAAGAGCTTGAATTTGATGTTCGAGATTTTATATATCTAAAAATTTCGCCCATCGAAAGGGTGAAGAGGTTTGGTTAGATGGGGAAGCTCAGTCCCTGCTATGTCGATCTGTACAGAATTTTAAGACATTTTGGGAAGTTAGATTATGAGTTAGAGTTTCTTGTAGGGTTAGCATCAGTGCATCCAGTGTTTCATGTCTCTCTTCTAAAGAAATGCATTTGTGATCCATCTTCTGGCATTCCTTTAGAAAGTGTGGGAATGGAAGATAGCCTCTCTTATGAAGAAATCTCAGTTGAATCCTTGACCATTAGATTCGTAGGTTGAGGAATAAGGAAATTGCCTTGGTTAAGGTTCTATGGAGAAAATAGTCCGTTGAGTGAGCTACTTGGGAAACAGAAGCCGATATGCGAGGCAAGTATCACTATCTCTTCTCTACGAATTCAGATTTAGCTTGAGCTAATGGCTTTTTAGATTGATTCTCTCATTTTTTATCTGCTATCTAACCATCCTCCTATCATTATATACATTCATGAATTCAGTCAGCACATGCATCATATTTTAAGATTCAGATATTTAATCATGATTCAACTTATAAGTGTTCAGTGCATGACCTTAGTCTTCCTAGTACTCCAGTTTAGCTAGTTTTATTTGAGGATGATTGATCCCAAGAGGGAGATATTGTAATACCCTAAATTTTCAAACTCTATACCTCTTAAAAGATATGCCATGGTGTTAGCTTTCCAATGCTTCAAGTCTCGCCTAAATTCGACGTCAAGCCAAAAGTTATGGGAAATTCCTTTAAAGGCCTGACAGACACTGTTATGACTAAGACTCAGGTCATGAGTCGTAACCACTAATGATGAGTCATCATGAGTAGTAGTAGTCACTCAAGTGAAGGACCCTTGGCTGTAGCCAGTGACCATGTGAAACGAACCAAACTAGGGCCTAGTCGTGTCGGATGCCTCAAGCCCAATCGGGACCAGAGACTACCCTTAATATCTAACTATAACCACCCTACACCCAATTTTGGATGAATCCCGAATATATATGTATATATATATTTATATATAACATAACAAAATGGAACTATCATAAATCAAATACAATCAAGCGGTGTCAGCCCCAATAACAATACCAATGCCAAGGCTGACATCAATACCGACATTGCCCATGCCAATTCAAAGTAGTCGCACAAAGCCTCTATCCGAAATCAAAACAGCATCTACTCAAGACATGCCTCCGACCATAGACAAAACCAAAGTCCAAGAAATAACCAACAGTACGTAGAGAATTCCATAACATGAAATGGAGCATTCTGGAGTATGGAAGCTCACCCTTCAACCCGATATAAAGTCATCCCCGAATCCAATCACTGAGAAGGAGGAGTAGTATGTCCAATTCCTACATCTCATGGGGACACAGTTCCCAAATACGGGTTAGTGGGTGAACGCTAGCATGTACTTAGAGTAAGGATAAAATAATACCAATATTTAAAACTAAGTAAATAACCACATGCAATCACATCTATATATATATACATACATACATATATATATGTGTGTGTGTGTACGTATGTATATATATATATATATATATATATATATACATTCCCAAAAAAGGGAAAAGAGTTTAGCATGCATTTAAAACCTTAACCTGGGTTTGTGTAGCTTTGCCATCATAATCCACTCATGGGCTATATGGGTCCATCGTTACCCCCTGAACGGGCCCCAATGCGTGTATCCGCACAAATCGGAGATATCATAGGGGTAGGGGATTCCCACGTACCCTTCGCTCTCCATGATACATATATACAAGTATAAACTTAGGGGATTCTCGTGTACCCCACAAGTATAAGGACGCCATGACCAACCCTCATGTCGGCAAATATAAATTTTTAGTGTCTGTCCACTGGACTCACACCTTTATGGTAAGCTATCACAACTAGCTATTATTGCCCAATTAAAACCATTAGCACATAAATAACCACCAATTTCAAAAGTTATTAACTAAGGCTTTATGGAATGGTATCGTCATACTGACTATAGCTTTCAAGTAATGTCCTTAGCCAATAACTTAGGAGATTCCTATGTACCTCGTAGGTTCCATTAATAGACTCACTTGGGGGATTCCCATGTACCCTACAAGTATTTAAATAAAATCTATGGCCACCAAGGCCTTACTATTTAGCCATTAAAACCATCCATCCAATTTTGGTTCCATTACCATATTATAGCATGCAAAGTTTTCAATGAAAGTCCAACTATGTAATAAAAGCATTCTCATAGGCATTTTAACAAACATGTTGAGGGCATATAGTTTCCAAAACCAAAACCAAGTGCTAATTGACCATTACTATACAACCACATGTTCAAACCATTAGTATAATATGAAAACCATAAGTAAAACATGGGAAATAAATATCCAACCATTTATAACCAAAACCCAAACATATAATTCAAAATCAAGCAATACCCATAATTAAAGCATGAAAACCATTCATTAAAACATGAATTTAGTTGAACTAACAATGAGGGAGAAGTAACATGCCTTAGATACCATAGAAGATAGAGAGAAATCACCCTTGAAAGACCCAATTTATATGCTTAATGAAAGCCATAAGTGTTCTTGACCTTAAGGATTTGGGAGTGTTTTAGAATCTATTTGATGTGTTTTTTGATAGCTAATGATGCCCTAAGAAAGTTATAAGATATGGGTTTTAATTCAGGCATGAGGAAAAATGTCCAGAATACCCTCAACTTAAAAGTTGAAAAATATGTGTGGGAGGGTACGACTCCCCCTTGTCTCGTATACATAACATAAGAGTGATACCTACTACTCGTACCTTAGATAGAATGGTGGACATCACACACTGTCCACCATATGACTCCCCTTGCCCAAATTGTATCCATAGCATATGAGTAGTACCCATAAACCATAACTAAGAAAGAATCAAAAGAGGTTGACACTATCTACTATACGAGTTGAATCTTACCATACCATCTCCATACGACTCGTATGAAGTCTAGTCATACCTTGGACAGTACATGAGCAAGACACACTACTTAACATATGACTTGATCCCCCTAAGTCATACCTACATCATACGACTAGTAAGCCTAAGTTGTCTGATGTCCAAAGAGTTCAAAACTCCGGAAATTTATAAGGATCAAAACCCAGGGTGTTTCAATTTCCCCCCACTTGGATCATTCATCGTCAAATGATGGGACAAGGCATGACTAGTATGATTTACACCCCACCACCTCAACTCTAACCTTTAACTAATTAAGTAAACATAGATACAAGGAAGTCAATCTTTCCTTTAACAAAGTTTGAAAAAAAGTATGATGAAGAACACATACTTTTTCTATGAATTTTTGAAGCAGAAAATAGGAATAGATATTCGGACTTCATGTTCTCTTTCGCCTCCCAAGTTTCTTCTTCAACCTTGTGGTTTCTCCAAAGAACCTTGACTGAAGCTACATCCTTGTTTCATAATCGATGAACCTTCCGATCAAAGATGTCAACTGGGACCTCTTCATAAGACAAAGAATCCAAAATACCAATATCCTTGATAAGCAGGATTTGAGGCGGATCACCCATACACTTTCTCAAAATAGAATCATGAAATACCGAATGAATAGACCTCAAAATAGAAGGCAAATCGAACTCATATGCAATATTACCAACTCTTCCCAAGACCAAGTAAGAACCAAACATACCGGGGACTGAGCTACCCCTTTTTACCAAATTGCATCATTCACTTCATGGGAGATACCTTCAAGAACACCCTATCCCCAACCTCAAATTCTAAATCTCTTCACCTTATATTTGCATAGGATATTTGGCAAATTTTGGTAGCCTTAAGCTTATCCCAAATCACCTTTACCTTTTCCATGGCTTGGTGTACCAAATACGGGACAAACATCTCCACCTCACCAACCTCAAACCACTCCATAGGGGACCTACAGCTCCTACCAATAAATGCTTCAAATAGAGACATCCCAATGCTAGAGTGGTAGCTATTATTAAAAGCAAACTTCATAAGAGGTAGATACTCAACCCAACTACCACCATAATCAATCACACAAGTACGAAGCATGTTCTCCAATGTTAGAATAGTCCTTTCTGCTTGCTCATCCGACTGCAGGTGGAAAGATGTATTAAGACTCACCTTGGTCCCCTAACCTTTTAGAAACAACTGCTAAAAGTGAGATGTAAACTACGTACCATGATCTAAGATGATAGAAATTGATACCCTATGAAGCTTCACAATTTCATAAAGATATAACCTCACATAATCCTCAGTTGAGAAGTTAGTCCTCACTGGCAAGAAGTGAGTGAACTTTGTTATCCTATCAATGATGACCCAAACTGAATCAAATTAATTTCGACAACAAGGGAAGCCGGTATCAAAATCCATGTTAATCACTTCCCACTTATACTCTGGCAACTCAATTTCTTGATACAATCCCCCGGGCCTCATGTGCTCAAATTTAACTTGTTGACACACCATACACTTGGCAATAAAATTTGCCACATCCTTCTTCATATAGTTCAACTAATACATCTCCTTGAGGCCATGATAAATTTTCACTAAACTAGGATGGATGACATAGGCGACTCATGTGCCTGAGCTAAGATCTTCTCTCATAAACTATCGATGTCAGGGAGACATAATCTCCCTTGGTACCATAAGGTACCATGACCACTAATCTTAAAGGCCATCACTTTTTTCCCATGAATATCACCCTTGATCCTTATCAACACAGGATCTAACATCTGCTTCTCCTAGTTTTTAGCATTAAGAGACGACTGCGACACCTTCTAAATAAACACTCCACTCTTTCTAGGGTCCAAGAGATGAACTCCAAGGTTATCCAAATAATGAATGTCCTTCAGTAACTCTCGCTTCTCCTTATCCACATGAGCTAGACAACCCATGGATAACCTGCTAAGAGCATCACTAACTATATTAGCTTTACCTGGATGGTAGTAAAAACTCATAGTATAATTCTTGAGCCGCTCAAGCCATCTCCTTTGCCTTAGGTTAAACTCTTTCTAAGTAAAAACATACTGCAGGATTTTATGATTAAAAAATATGTCCACATGCAGTCTATCCAAATAGTGATGCCAGATTTTTAATGTGAACACCATAACCAATAATTCTAAATCATGAGTGGGATTATTCCTCTTATTTACCTTTAACTGTCTAGAGGTATAATCTATCACCTTATCATGCTACACCAAAATGCACCCAAACTCCACATGAGATATATCACAGTAGACAACAAACCCATTAGTTCCTTTAGGAAAAGTCAAAACTAGACCCGAAGCTAGCTTATCCTTTAGCTTCTCAAAAATACCCTCATAAGCATCATACCATAAGGACTTTACCTTTTTTTGAGTCAACTTAGACAACGGGGAAGCTATAGAAGAAAAGCTCTCCACAAACCTCCTATAATAACCAGCTAAACCCAAGAAGCTCTAAATATTAGTTGAAGTCATAGGTCTAGGCCATTTCTTAACCACTGTAACCTTTTGAAGATCCGCCGTGATACCTTCACTAGAAATGATATGACCCAAAAATGTGACAACGTTCAACCAGAATTCACATTTCAAAAACTTGACATACAACTGCTGCTTTTTCAAGGTCTGTAATACAACATGAATTTGATTGGTATGATCCACCTCACTCTTAGATTACACCAGAATGTCATCTATAAAGAAAATAACAAACAGATCTAGAAACTGATGGAAGACCTTATTCATCAAATCCATGAACGCCACTGGGGCATTGGTCAACCCAAAAAACATAACTAGAAACTCATAATGCCTATACTGGGTATGAAAAAAAGTCTTAGGGATATCCTCATCCCTAATCTTTAGCTGATGATACTTAGATTAGAGATTAATTTTAGAGAAAAATTTAGCACCCTACAACTGATTAAGCAAATCATCTATCCTTGGAAGAGGATACTTATTCTTTACCATCACCTTATTAAACTAGTGGTAATTAATACACATACAAAGGGAACCATCCTTCTTATATATGAATAACATAGGTATACCCCATGGGGACACACTAGGATGGATAAAATCCTTATTTAAAAGACCATTTAATTGATTCTTAACCTTCTTCAACTCAGTTGGAGCCATTTTATATGGGGGAATAGAAATTGGACAAGTGTACAGAACAAGATCAATCCCAAACTCAAGCTCTCTATCCAGAGGAACACCAGGAAGGTCATTAGAAAAGAACTCAGGAAATTCATCCTCCACTGAGACAGATCGCAAAGAAGGACCCTCTAAGTTAGAATATTTAACCTGAACTAGATGATAGAGAAACCCTTGGAGATTAATCTTCAATCTCTAAGATATGATATAACTCCACCTTAGGAACTAGGGAACTACCCTCCCACTCAATAACCAGCTCGTTAGGGAAATTAAAGACAACCTTACGATTCCAATAGTCTAGAGATGCATAGCATAAGTGCAACCAATCTATCCCAAATATAACCTTAAAATTCACCATATCTAATTCAAATAAATCCATCAAAGTTTCTTTACTACCAACAGATACTATACACCCCCAATAAACTCTTCTAGCAATTACAAAGTTAGCTACCTAGGTAGAAATATAAAAAGGGTTCGACACATACTCCAGACCAAAACCAAAATGCACAACCACAAGTAGGGTAACATAAAAGAGTGTAAACCTCAAATCAAGTAAATAGTACACATCCCGATAAATGAGTTTCAACATACCAGTCATTATATTAGGTGATGCCTCAGACTCCTAACCAGTAGTGAGAGCATAAAGATGGTTATTATTAGTGTCAGAGCCCAATGGTGCACCCTTTGGTGCCAGAGCTGAAAAGAGGCATCAAGAACTTTGTTTACCCCAGAGAAAACCTTAGAAATTGAAGCACTTTTCACTTTTCTAGTCATAAAACCCCTGATGCAAGGGACCATAAAATCGATAAAGAGGATATGATGGAGCCAACTGAGCTCTAATAGCTTGAGACTAGACATCTAGTGCCCTAAAGTTATCCCCACCATATAAACATCTATCACCCGATGACTTTGGATAAGGAGCACTAGCCGTGGGGAAGGAACCAAAACCCCCCCACTTCTTCTTTGGCCACTTACCATCATTCCTTCTACTCTACTATTGACCACCATCCTGCTAAAAAAATCTGAACTTTTTTCCCTGCCTCTCACTTAACTCAGCCTATTTTTTTTATTCCTCTGCCTATTGCATGTATACAACCAACCTGGAGATATCCATATGCTTTATTAACAAGGCAAACTTACTCTCAAGGATCAAATCATAAGATGATCCCAAATGAAACTTTCTCATTCGGTCCCGTCATGCTTGAAACCAACTCTTGAGCATAAGGTGATAAATAGTAAAATTATAAGGCATACTCCTTGACAGATATCTTAACCCACCTCAAATTAACAAAATCTTATACCTTAGCCTCCCTCAAATACTGAGGAATAAAGTGGTCCCAAAAAGCATTACAGAAATCCTCCTACAATAATGACTAATTAGTGTCACCCCTTGCCAGGTCTTATTCCTCATACCATTGGTACACCACATCCTTCAGCTAATAGGAGGAAAAATCTATACCCTCCACATTCATGGTATGGATAACTTGGAAAATATTTTCCATATCATCCATGAAACCATTAGGATCCTTCTCTACCTTAATAGTAGTAAAGGTGTAACACCCTATATTTTTGGACTAGACTTTGAACCGTTATTCCTATATGTGTAAAATTTAATCCCATGAATTATATTTTAATATATATTTAATGATCATTATATAGTGTGTAAAGTCGTATCTAGGTAAAAAATTTTCATAGAGATCACTTAGGGCAAAGTTGAGTTAAGAGTCTTTGATTCGGCCAAATTTTGGCATTTGATTATACAAGGGTAGATTTTGAACATGTATAACTTTTGATATATTTGTAATTTTTCATCTAAATACTGACCAAATGATTGATAATTAAGTTAGATTTCCAATGATACCAATTTTGCCTTAATCCTATACCAAGCAAAAAGTTATGACCATTTTTGTGAGAAATAGTAAGCCTCCATGATAGGACCACAACACATTGGTATCTTCCCTAGAATAAGGTGTACGACGTGTTGGTCTCTTCCCCAGACTAAGGGATGCAATTTAGAGGTTATTCCCATACCAAATCAGCTTCCTAAGGGCCAAGGGGTAATTTGGTCCTTTTCCCTCAACCCCAATATCCAAAACACGATTTATAACAACAAAAAGGACATTATTAGTCTATCATCCTCAAGACAACTCACATAAAAGCCCTCCCCTTTCCCAAGAAAAATAATCAAAACTTCTTATCTCAAGAACAAAAGTATTCCAACTTCAATTTCAAGACTTCTTCAAGAATCCATTCAATTAAGGTATGTGGGGCATTCATCAAAGTGTGCTTTCACTCATTGAGCCTAAAAACCTTCTCTTTGATTAAAAATATGGATTTTTTCTTTATTATGGAGTTTTATATGTTCAATATTTGTCAAATTCATAACTTTCCTTAGTAATTAAATTAAGTTTCATGTCCACGTATGATCCCATGAAAAAGGTAGGTTAATTCATGCTTTAAAATACAATTTCCCATGTTATGTTCAAGTGAATTTCATGTTACAATATCAAATTATGAATTTATCCATGTAATCATGTTGCTTCCTTATGTTTAACACATTCCCATGTTCAAGTTCATAATTCCCACTTGTTTGGTGAGATGTTCATGTTTTGTGTCTTTGAAACATGATTCCAAATTGTAGTTTTAAGTTTTGATATCGTATTTCATAACCATTCAGTGTTGGCAGGTTATCAACACTCGATACCTATGTGTTTTACATAATTTTAGATTTTCAAGTAATAGGTCAGTTAAGCCATAAATCTTATCATTGTACTCAAATATTTATGATTATGATGAGCACTATCAGAAATAATTTTTAGTTTTATTTAGTTTAGATCAGTACCAGTGTCAGTTTAATAAGGAGGAGGATTTAGCACCGACCGACCCAGGGATGAAGGCTCACCTATTAGTAGAGGGTGTGACCTATATAAGTAGTCTTTGAGTTCCAAAACTACATATCTATCATTGGTATGAGATGTCTTCCTTCTAGTTATGGGTTGACATATATATCATGAGAGCACCTTCCAGTAGAGGGTGAGTCTTTAGTCCTTCGGGACACCAATTTTATGGATCCACATAGCTTGTGTTATACCTCTGGCATGGTACTGACACCCTTCTAATTGGGGTTATAGGTTAGACACCAATTAGATCAGATTGGGGCATGTAGGTTATATGATACCTCCCACAATGTTAGTTTAGTTATTTAGACAAAGTACAGTTTAATTTTACATAATTAGTATTCAAATATTAGTTAATCAGTAGACAGATTCTAATTTATAAATATTCAAATATCAGTTAATTAGTATTTAGATATCAGTTATTCAGTATTCAGTCATCAGCTATTTAGTTTTTAGATATGAGTTAGTCTATATTCAGATATCAGCTACTCAGTACATAAATATTAGCTATCTCTTTACTTATATTTTAGTCATTTAGTCACATAGACATCAGTCATTTAGTTAATTATATTATCTCAATACATGTTATGTTTGGTTTTATATGTTCATGCATTCATGCCCAGTATAGTGGTACATTCAGATCCTGGAGTTATGTCAATTTCCATCACATAATTTTAGACCCAGTATTCATACATGATCCTCAGTATAGTTTTACTGCATGTTTAGCTTTATATGAGATTTACATATAGTATTCATGTTTTGCCGTATCCCAGCTTCACTTCTACTTATTCTACAAAAGTAAAGATTTAAGAAACTAAGTGTTGTGATTCACCAACTTATCAGATTATGTTTGTTACTCATGTTTTAAGATACTTCATCTTTCAGTTGATTTCAGTGTCTTTGTGAGTCTACATGCACTTAGCATACATGTTTTAAGATTATGTATCTATTCAGTTTTACTTAATGTATTCACCCCCACTTATTCAGTACATTCCAAAGTACCGATCCATATATATATCTATATGCTACATTGTCTCATAATAGAGGTACTAGTTGTAGCCCACATATCATAATCTGACATTTGCAGTTTACAGCTAGCAGGTGATGAGTTCTCTTGTTTCGGGGACTCCAGTTAGTTGTAGTTCATGTATTTTCTTTTATTATTCATATGTATTGATTAATGGTAGTTGGAGGCATGTCCCAGCTATCTATATTTAGTAGAGTAGAGGCTTCATAGATAGTCAGTTAGAGTCGTTACATGTAAATCAAGTTTTTTTTTTAGTTTTATCATGATGTATAATTTATTAGTATTATACTTATTTAGATTTTTTTATGATCATGTTTTCACTCAACAAATTTAGTTTTTATACAATTTAAATTAGTTCCTCAAGCAGTATGGCAGTTCATGGGATAGCTTAGGATCATTTGTGGTTCCAAGCACCATGTCGCGACTAGGGGGTAGGCTCGGGTCATGACAAAATTAGTATCAGAGCAAAGAGTTCAAATGTCCTAGAGTGTCTATGAAGTTGTGTCTAGTAGTGTCTTACAAAATGGTACAAAGACGTTTGTACTTTTCTTTGAGAGGTTACAAGGTATTTAAGAAATGTATCCCTTCTTTCATATCTCAGATCATACTGCAGAAAGGTTCTCTAAGAAACTTATACAAATTTATATCATGCTCCATTCATGTGAACTCTACCTTATTTTTAAGGTAATAGAATCAATGAAGCTTAAATCCTTACAAATAGAGTTCTCTTAGACAGTCCCCACAAATAGTTATAAGATTGCACGTCGGCACAAAAGTTTCCTATCAGTGCTTTTTAGTTTCAAAGTTTGAAAGATTTTATTCATGTTTATGAAAATCATGCACTAAGACAACGTCATTTGTGCCCTCAGATCCATTCTCAAAATCCTATGATAGCATATGATCTAGAATTAGAAGCATAAACCTAAAAGTTTAGCAGTAGTAAAGTGGGGATAGTGTTTGTCAGGATTTAGTAGACTTTGTATCCGTGGGGCTAGTTGTATAGTATATAATGTTCTTACTATCTAAGTTATGGTTTATAGGTTGTTGATGTTGGATATGTTGGTGAAATAATAATTCTCATGGTTTAGGGCAAAATATAAGTTTATAGATGTGATATTAGTAGGCTATAAAAGAAGTTAGTATGGTTCATTAAAGGTTTAGGGATATCCATGTTAAGTGTTAGAATCTAAGTTTGAATCTTTGAAGATTGAACTAATAGGAAGAAGAGTTGAAGCTCTAGATGGTGTGAAATCATAGTATGGTGATACTCCTAAAATTCTAATTTAATTAGTGTTTAAGTTATCATACGATGACTAGTAGTGCTATAGAAAGTTAAGAGTTGTATCTCAGTATAAAGTAATAGCAACAGTTTTACACTTTTAGGTATAGTCTTTCAGGGTGAGTTTGTTATTTGTGTGTTTGTTATATTCCAGACTCTAGAGTAAAGTGGTTGCAGTTTAGTTTAGAGTTTATTAAGGGGTCCACAAACTTAGAATGCTGGGTTAAAGCAAAGAGAGAGATGATATAACAAGGAGCCAAGTAAGGCTCTCAGATTCTAGTAGTGATGCCACTATGTTGTATAAAAATAGCAAGGTAGGGTGACTCCCTACCCATTCTTACCTCGTTGCAAAGTTTTGTACTTTAGTTATCACGATATCTACTCAGACCTTACATGTCAGCTCCATAATCATAGCTCATATTCATGCACTTTCCATAGAATTATGTACGCTTTCAATTCTTAGTATTAGGAGTTCCAGTTTACTCTAGAGTACAAATCATATTCCATGAATTTATGAACTCCAAACTCAAGTCATGCAGCTCATGCATTACAGTATGCTCAGTTCCCATAACTGATGGTGCACTCTTCATGACCAGGGAAATTCAAAGTATGTCATGTATGTCCTCAGTTTTGATCTCTTTAGTGAATTCATGCTTTTGATACTCTGTTCCTCAGACCTTAGTTAAGTGTCAAAGTTATTCTTTCATGTTCAAGTCCTCTTGGTCTAACTTTTAAGTGATCTCTTCTTTATAAATGATTGTGGTGATGAACAATTATTTAGACATAAGAGAATAAATATTTCAAGTTGGGGAAAGATTATCATATGCTTGTTTTGTATAAGACTATAAGTTTGAAGAAATATTAAGGTAGAGCTTTTGGTATATGTCATGGTTAGTTGAAATTTCTTCTCTGTTTTCTTTGGGATAGTGCATGGATGTTGTTATTGATAGATGTTTAGAGAATATGGGAAATATGATTTGATGAGTGGTTCACCTTATAGTTAATATGTGGTTATAATGATACGCTTGAATGTCATGTTTATATATAAGTGGATAGGTGCATAGTGCGTTAGTGAATTCCTTGTAAGAGGTTGAATTTAATTGTTGAAGTGGTAAGGAGAATTATTGCTAAGATGAAGTTGTGAAAATGCATGTGGTATTGAATTCATAGTTCAGTCTAGTGTTATGGTGTTATGTGTTATACCTTGTAATTTTTAGTTAGGCTTGAACATGGTGAGAGCAGGTATTTCAACTCAGACTTTGGCTAGATTGGTTATATGTGCCCATGTAAGAATTATAAGTTGAATCAAATGAGCATGGTATTTAAGGGGAAAAGTTTAGTTAAGGGAGTATTTGAGAAGTGTGGCTAAGCTTGAAAATTAGTAGTTGCATTGCATAAGGCTTAGTAGTTCTATCCTGGCTTGTGTTTCATAGGCCTATGTTTCATGTTACAGAGCTATAGCCATATTAAGATCCCTTACTAAGATATCTTATTCAGATTATGCCCAAAATTCTTTGCTCCCTAATGTTATTAGAACTTCTTGCAAAGGGTGTTGAAGAAAATACTCCAGTTGAGTCTAAACTTTTAGTATGAGGTAGTTAGTATAGCCAATAATTCAGTTTAGCAATCAGACAGGTAAGCTCCTATGATTTTCCATCTTTCTATCTATTCTTACTATCCGAAGTTTCATGAATATGGCTATTCTATAAGGTAATTTGTTCACGTCCATGCAAATTGCAAATTCTGTTTAGTTCATGCATCATATTTCAGATTCCACTATTTAGCCATGATTTAGTTCATAAATGTTTAGTAAATGACTTTAGTTTTTCAAGTATTCCTGCTCGGACACTGTGATACCCCTTGTACGACCTTGGTCTTGTTATCTCATGATTCGTGCTTACATAATATGCTTGACAATTCCTAATGAGAAGTTACATACGTTATTCCATCCTCAGTAACTCTTGGGATTTTGTTGCATCAATTATCACTTCGTAGTTGTATATGTAGGATCATATCATGAACATTTCAAGTGAGTTCTAAACTCTCAGCATGAATTATTTCCTCATAGTCAATAGAGTTAAGTCAGCTTCGAAATTACTTTTATGATGGATATTTTAATGTTTCATATCAACTATATTCTTCAGTACCAGACATGTCATGTGTACATTATTCCATACTTCTAAGGCTTCAACAAATTTCTAACCATTATTCAAGTACGAATGATTCCAAGGCGGAGATAATGTAACACCCCGCATTTTGAGCTAGACTTTGAACTGTCATTCCTATGTGTATAAATTATAATACCAAGATTTATATTTGAATATATGTGTCATGATCATTATACTAGTGTGTGAAGTGCTATTGAGAACTTAGAGCAAAGTTGAGCTAAGAGTATTTGATTCGGCCAAATTTTGGCATTCGATTCTACAAGGGTCAAATTTGAATATGTATAACTTTTGATATATATGGAATTTTTCATATCAAGACCCACCAAATGTATATAATTGAGTTAGCTTTCCAACGATACCAATTTCGCCTTAATCCGAGACCCGAGCAAAAAGTTATGACAATTTCATTAGAAATAGAAGCCTCAGCGATAGGCCCGCAGTGCGTTGGTCTCTCCCCCGGAATAAGGGGGAGGAATGTTGATATCTCCCCCAGAATAAGGTATGCAGCACATTGGTCTCTCCCTCAGAAAAAGGGATACGACGCGGTGGTTATTCCCGTACGATTTTATCTTCCTAAGGGCCAAGGGCTAATTTTATCCTTTCCCCTCTATCCCAATCATCCAAAACATGATTTATAACACCAAAAAGGGCATTGTTTTCACATCATCCTCAAAACAACTCACGCAAAAATCCTCCCCTTTCCCAAGAACAAAATCAAGCTTTTTCTCTAAAGAATACAAGGACTCAAGCTTCAATTTCAAGATTTCTTCAAGAATTCGCTCAATTAAGGTGTGTGGGGTATTCATCAATGGGTTCCTTTCAGCCATTGAGCCCCAAAACCTTCTCTTTGATTAAAAAATATGGATTCTTGCTTTATTATGGAATTTTATATGTTCAAGATTTGTCAAATTCATGTCTTTCCTTAGTAATTGAATTCAGTTTCATGTCCACATATAATCCCATGAAAAGTTAGGTTAATTCATGCTTTAAATTACAATTTCCCATGTCATTTTCAAGTGAATTTCTTGTTACATTATCAAATTATGAATATAGCCATGCAATCATGTTGTTTTCTTATGTTTAGCACATTCCTATGTTAAAGTTCATGATTTTCACTTATTTAGTGAAATGTTCATGTTTTGGGTCTTTGAACCATGATTCCACACTATAGTTTTATGTTTTGATATCATATTTTTATGATCATTCAATGCTGGCGGGTTATGAACACCCGATACCTATGTGGTTTACATGATTTTAGGTTATCAATTAATAAGTCAGTTAAGCTATGAATCTTATCATTATACTCATATATTTATTATCATGATGAGCACTATCAGAAATAATGTTCAGTTGAATTTTGTTCAAATCAGTACCAGTGTCTGTTCAGCTGGGAGTAGGATTTATTACCAAGAGAACCCAGGGATGGGGGCTCACCTACCAGTAGAGGGTGTGACCTTTAGAAATAGTCTCTGAGTTCCAGTACTACGTAGCCAGCATAGGTTTGAGATGTCTTCCTGCCAGTTGAGGGTTGACACATATATCATGAGAGCACTTGCTAGTAAAGGGTCACTCCTTTGTCCTTTGGGATACTAGTTTTATAGATCCTCACAGTCAGTGTTAGTAATTGTGGCACAGTACTGACACCTTTCCAACTAGGGTTACAGGTTGGACCCTGGTAATCTCAGATTGGGGCATGTTAGTTACATGATACCTCCCGCAGTTTCAGTCCATTTATTCAGACTAAGTATAGTTCAGTTTTACATGATC
Organism: Capsicum annuum; assembly: GCF_002878395.1. Classification (NCBI taxonomy): domain Eukaryota; kingdom Viridiplantae; phylum Streptophyta; class Magnoliopsida; order Solanales; family Solanaceae; genus Capsicum; species Capsicum annuum. Next base: position 92,501 of record NW_025887264.1, read on the forward strand.
AGTATTCAGATATCAGTTAATCAGTATACAGATATCAGTTAATCATTATTCAGATGTCAGCTAATCAATATTCAGATGTTAGTTATTCATTATTCAGTCATCAGCTATTCAATATTCAGATATCAGTTAGTCCGTATTTAGATATCAGCTACTCAGTATGTAGACATTAGTTATCCCTTTACTTAGATTTCAATTATTCTGTCACACATGCATCAATTATTTAGTTAATCAGATTAGCTTAGTACATGTAATATTTGGTTTTGTGTGTTCATGCATTTATGCTCAGTATATTGGTATATTCAGATCCCCGAGTTATGTTAGTTTTCATCATATAGTTTTGGACCTAGAATTCATACATGACCCATATAGTTTTACAACATGTTTAGCTTTACATGATACAATATTAATGTTTTACCGTATCCTAGCTGCACTTCGACTTATTCTACAAAAGTAAAGATTTAAGAAACTAAGTGTAGTGATTCACCAACTTATCAGATTATGTTTGTTACTCCAGTTTTAAGATACTTTAGTTTTCAGTTGATTTCAGTCTCTTGGTGAGTCTATTTGCACTTAGCATTCATGTTTTAAGATTATGTATCTATTCAGTTTCCTTAATGCATTCACCCTCACTTACTCAGTACATTCCAAAGTACTGATCCACATATATGTATATATGCTACAATATCTCATAATGTAGGTACCAGTTGTTTCCCATACATCATAATCAGATAGTTTGCAGTTTCCAGCCAGCAGGTGATGAGTTCTGGTATTTTGGGGACTTCAGTCAGTTGTAGTTCATGTGATATTCTTTGATTATTCATATGTATTGATTAGTGGTAGTTGGAGGCATGTCCCAGCTATCTATAGTCAGTATAGTAGAGGCTTCATAGATATTCAGTCAGAGTCATTACATGTAATTCAAGTTTCTTTCTTCAGTTTTATCATGATGTAAGCTTTATCAGTATTATACTTATTCAGATTTTATTATGATCATGTTTTCGCTCAACAAATTTATTTTTTATACAATTTAAATCAGTTTCTCAAGAAGCATGCCAGTTCATGGGTTAGCTTGGGATCACTTATGGTTTGAAGCACCATGTCGCGACTAGGGGGTAGCCTTGGGTCCAGCCAAAAGGTTATAGGGTTCAACCTTCTGAATTGGCCAACCCTTGTGGCCTCAGACAATAGAGTAACAAGAACACCACACTCAGACTGAGTAGCTACTAACACGACCTGAAGTTGGGCCCTGTCAAGTGGGAATCTTAAGCCCAACAAGGACCAGAGATTTCCCCGTTAACCCAACCTAACCATCACATCAGTCCACAAGTGTTGGATGAACTCCGAACATAGAATAAGATGGCAGAAACCAAACTAACAATTATAACTTAAGAATGTCTAATCATTGCATTCTTACCAGCATACAACATCCAAATTACCTAAGTCCACAGTCATCCACAAGCCTCTACCAATTTGATGTCTATAATATATTGGGACAAGCCCCCGACAATAGCCAAATTCCAAGTCCAAAACATGTTTATAACATAGATAAAGAGACTATGAAATGGATGCTTTCCAAAGGATAGAAGCTCACCATTTCAACATGAACACATAAACCGCTCGACACCTGTCACTGTGCAGGATGAGAAGAAGAAATTCTGGCCCCTATGTTGCATGCTGACATAGTGTTTGAAGACGGTTAGCGGTTGTAGCGCTAGCATGTAACTCAACGATAAGGATAAAATATTATCATTTCAATACCAAGTCAAACCATCATAAGCACCACATTCATGCACATAGACATGTAAATATATGCAAATATATCAAGTGTCAAAAAGATAACAAGGCTATAGCATGCATTTCAAAGTACTCAATCATGAACCATGAAGTGGAGGACCCTAACCATTCACTCTCTTAGGTTACATCAAGCAAGATGACTCTAACCCCAAGCCGTCTTATTCTGCAAGTGGACTCTAACCGCAACCCTTTTTCTAGACGTCCAATTGTCTAGAAAAATGAATTCCCAGGAGGGTATGACTCCCAGGAGGGTATGACTCCCATAGACCCCTAAACTAACAATGATATGAATACACAAACATAACTCGTATCTTACGGAACGAATGGTACCCTAAACCGTACATTGAATCATAACTTTGAAAGATTCAACTAGACTAAGCATATGGTATCATACGACTAGGCAACATACGACCCATACCTTAACATACCACTTGGGAGAGGCTATACCATATCTTAGAAAGTATGTTATCAACCTAAAAATAATCACCATACGAGAGGGGAGGGTACTACTTGTACCTTAGTATACGAAAGGCATGATCAAATCGTACCCAACCTAGAATGCTCAACTAAGGGATTTTTTCTAAGGGTCCAAAGCCTAGGTGTTTCAATTCTCCCTCACTTGGATCATTCATCCTCGAATGATGGGCAAGGCAAGCACAAGCATAATTTAACGCATCATAACACATGAAACTAACCTTTAATAAAGTTATAAAATACAAGCATACAACAAGGATAAGACACATGCCATGATCATTGTCAATCAACCATTCATTAAATTAACTTTGGGACTCGAACCCATTGTTTATCAAAACACTTGCTCAATTCAAAGTTTAGGGACTTGAAACCATTTCTTATTAAAGACACAAATCAAGTCAAGAAGATTGACACATACCACAAGCACAAGTTTCCAAAACAAAAAAAATGCGGATATTTGGAATTCATATCCTCTTTCGCCTCCCAAGTAGCTTTCTCAAACTTTTGGTTCCTCCATAGCAACTTCACTGAAGCCACCTCTTTCATTCTCTACCGATAAACTTGACGATCAAAGATTCCTAAACACCAACATCCTCCAAGGGAATGAACAATGAAGGATCACCCATATATTTCCGCAACGTGGACACATGGAATACCAGATGGATGGAGCTCAAACTAGAGTGAAAGTCTAACTCATACGTAATATTACCAACCCTCCTTAAAATAAAATATGGACCAAAATAATGGGGATTAAGCTTTCCCTTCTTATCAAATTACATCACTCCCTTTATGGGAGATACCTTCAAGATTATCCAATCACCAATATTAAACTCCAAATCCCTACGCCTCATATCCACCTAGGAATTTTAGCGACTTTGAGAGAATTTTAACCTATCATAGATCACTTTTACCTTCTCCAAGGCTTGGTGAACCAAATTTGGGCCAACCAATTTACCCTCACCAACTTCATACCACCCAATAGAAGAACGACATCTCCTACCATACAATGCCTCAAAAAGAGCCATATCAATGCTAGAATGGTAACTATTATTATAGGTGAACTCAATAACCTACCACCATAATAAATCAGACAAGCACACAATATATTTTCTAATGTTTGGATAGTCCTCTCCTTGGACAGTCCATCCGCCTGTGGGTGAAAATTGGTACTAAGGCACACCTTAGATCCCAAACCTTTCTGAAATAACTTCCAAAAGTGAGATGAGGATAGAGTACCACGATCCAAGATGATAGAAACCGAAGCACCTTGCAACTTCACAATCCCCATAAGATACAACTTAGCATAATCCACTGCGGAATAGCTAGTCCTCACCAACAAGAAATGAGCGAACTTGGTTATTCTATCTACAACGACCCAAATAGAATCGCATTGGTTCCAAGACCGGGGAAGACCGGTGAAGAAATTCACATTAATCACTTCCAACTTCCATTTAGACAAATTTATTTCTTGGTAAAAACCATCAGGTCTCAAGTGCTCAACTTTCATTTGTTGACATACCATACAATTAGCCACATAGCTAGCCACATCTCGCTTCATATTATTCTACCAATAAAACTCCTAAAGATTATGATACATCTATGTAGAAACAAGATGAATAGCATACCGAGATCCATAAGACTCGACCATAATCCTTTCCCTCAATCTGTCGACATTAGGAACACATAGCCTACCTTAGTACCTCAAGATACCATCACCACCATCATAAAATCGACAACCTTTTGTTGACTAACATTACTCTTAATCTTCATCAAATCGGGATCCAACATTTGCTTTTCCTTTATCTCAACAATAAGAGATGACTACGATACCTGATGCACAAATACACCACCATCCTCAGAGTCCATAAGGTGAATTCCAAGATTAGCAAAATGTTGGATGTCGTTCACCAACTCCCACTTATCCTCATCCACATAAGCTTAACTCCCCATGGACAATCTGCTAAGAGCATCAGCAACTATATTAGATTTACCTGGATAGTAATGGAGACTCAAATCGTAGTCCTTTAGCAACTCAAGCCATCCTCTTTGTCTGAGATTCAATTCCCTTTAAGTAACCACGTTCTATAGGGTCTTATGATCAGAAAATATGTCAACATGAATCCCATAGAGATAGTAACGCCAAATCTTTAATACAAAAATCATGGCTTATAACTCAAAATCATGAGTAGGGTAGTTCTTCTCTTGAACTTTCAATTGCGTAGAAGCATAGGATACCACCCTACCATGCTGCATCAATACACAATCGATACTAATACAAAAAGCATCATAATACATTAAAAAACCATTATTACCCTTGGGCAAGGTAAAAAATAAAGCCAAAGTCAATTTATCCTTTACCTTTTCAAAACTACCCTCACACGATCAGACAATAAAAATATGACCATCTTTTGGGTGAACTTAGTCAATGGCGCAACTATTATAAAAAACTATCCACAAATCTCCTATAGTAACCTGCTAGACCTAAGAAGCTCTGAATATCAATTGGAGTCACAAATCTAGGCCACTTCTTAACCGCCGCAACCTTTAGTAGATCTACCATGATCCCTTCACTAAAGATAGCATGACTAAGAAATGTCATAGCCTTCAACCAGAACTCATACTTAGAGAACTTAACATATAAATGATGGTCCTTCAAGGTTTGCAACATAACACGGAGGTGATCGACATGATCTGCATCACTCTTAGAATAGACCAATATGTCATCAATGAAGACTATGACAAGCAAATCCAAAAATGAAAGAAATACCCTATTCATCAAATCCATGAATTCTGCGAGGGCATTGGTCAACTCAAAAGACATAACTAGGAACTTATAGTGACCATACAGAGTTCTGAATGTAGTCTGAGAGATATCCACTTCCCTAATCTTAAGCTCATGATAACTTGACCTAAGATCAATCTTAGAAAAACACTTTGCACCTTAAAGTTGATCAAACAAACCATCAATGCTCGGAAGAGGATGCTTATTCTTTATGGTCAACTTATTCAACTGACAATAATAATGCACATTCAAAGGGAACCATCCTTTTTATGTATAAACAACATGGGAGCACCCCAAGGAAACATCCTGGGGAACTCATTAACCACGGGAAAAAATTCTAGAGAAGGACCTTCTGAGTAAGAATATTTAACTTAGACCAAATGATACAAACATACTTTAGAAATCCAATTTTCGGCCCTAAGATATGAGATGAACCTTCCCTTAGGCACTAAAGAACCCTTTCTCATACAATGACCGACTCATTAGAGAATTTAAGCATGACCTTACGGGTTTGAAAATCTAGCAAAGCATAGCAGAAATACAACTAATCCATCCATAGAATAACATCAAAATAAACCTTGTCTAACTCTATCAAGTCTACAAGAGAGTCTCTACCACTAACAAATACCATACACCCTCTATATATCCTTTTAACAACCATAGAGTTTTCTACCTAGGTAGAAACAAAAAAGGGGTTGACTGACACTCAGGACCAAAACCAAAATACACAGCAATAAATGGGGTCACATAAGAGTGAGTGGACCCCGAATCAATCAAACAATAAATATCACGGGAGAAAAGTCTCAACATACCCATAGCAACATCTGGAGACGCCTTAGAATCCTAGTGAGTAATAAGGACATACAAGCAATTCTGGCCAGTGCTGATGCCAGAAATACAAACAAAAGAAGAAGCAGCACTATTTGGTACAGGAGTTGATAAAGTAGAAATAGGGGCCCTATTATCCCAAGAAGCCATTAGAAAGGGGCACTCTCACTACATATGCCCAATCTAACCATATCTAAAATATCTGTACCTTCTCTTCTCACATTAGCCATGATGATGCTGACCATAAAATCTATAAAGAGGGTAGGATGGAGTCAACTGAGCCCTATTAGCCTGAGATTGGGGACCCTATTCCCCAAACCCACTACCAAACTAAGACTGACGATCACCCGATGACCTCGGGTAAGGGGCACCAGCCGTAGAATAGGAATTAGGATTTACCCAATTCTTTCTCTTGGACCACTTACCACTAAACTATTGATCTCCACTTTGGTAAGAAAATCAAGACCTCTTGCCCTATCTCTTATCAATCTTAATTTGTTTTTTTCCCTTCTTCCACTTGTTACATGTACACAAGCAATCTAGATATATCTATGTCTTTGATCAACAAATCCATATTACTCTCAAGAACCAACTCATGAGATAGTCCCGAGGAAAACTTCCTTATCTGAGCCCTTATATCCAACACCATCTCTAGAGCATAATAAAATAATTGGTGAAACTTCTTGACGAACATTTTTCCTTGGTTTAGATTAACAAACTCCTCTACCTTTTCTTCCCTTAACTCTAGAGGAAAAAATTGGTCCAAAAAGCATTAGTGAAGTCCTCTCATAAAGATGACTCATAAATATCACCCCTTGTTCGTTCCCACTCCTCGTACCATTGGAAAACCACGTCCTTCAATAGACAGGATGCAAACTCCACCCCTTCTAAATTAGTGGCATACATAACTCTGAAATCTTTTCCATCTCACTTAGAAAACCTTGGGGATCTTCCTCTACCTTAACACTAGTAAAGGTTAGAGGACTCAACCTCGTGAACTGGCCAACCCTTATGGCCTCAGAAGATGGAATAGAAAATGCACCACACTCACATTAAGAAGCTACCAATTGAGCAATCATATGAATCGACTGTTGAAACTCAGTATTCAACACGTCATCTTGAGAAACCAGAAGAGGACTAGAGAGAATTGATGGAACTCCTAGACCATTAGGTATCAGACCCCTAGATCGAGTATGGACTCCATAAGTAGATGAGTCCCATCAACATCATCCCTAATTGGGCAGAAGAGTTTGCAAGAACTTCAGATCTTCTTGGAGGCATGATCTAAAAGATAAGCAAATGAAAATCAGAAGGATCCAAGACCTTAAACTCTATGGCTTGAAAGAAGACAAAAAGAAGGTGAAACATTACTAAATGTCTCCTAGCTTCTCTCTTATAAGTGTGGTATGCTGCACACCTATAAAAGAGACTTTACTTGGCATGAATTATGGACACCTAACTGACCAAGAACTGGCTCTGATACCAACTTAATACAAATTAAAATTGCGCCTTATCGTGTGGGCATCTCAAGCCCAAGAAATACCGGAGATTGCCCCATTAACCCAAACTAATCATCATATCTATCCATAAGTGTTGAATGAACTCTAAACATAGAGTAAGATAGAAGAAACCAAACTAACAATCATAACTTAAGAATGTCTAATCATTGCATTCATACTAGCATACAACATCCAAACTAGCCAAGTCCACAGTCATCCATAAGCCTTTACCAATTTGATTTCTATAATATGTCGGGACAGTACCCAAATAATAGCCAAATACCAAGTCCAAAATATGTCTATAACATAGATAAAGAGATGATAAAATGGATACCATCAAAAAGATGGAAGCTCACCACTTCAATATGAACACATAAATAGCTCAAACACCTATCACTGTATAGGAAGAGAAGAAGAAGCTTTGGCTCTTAGTCGCATATTGACATAGATTTTGGAGATGGTTAGCAGTTAGAGTGCTAACACGTAACACAAAAAGAAGGATAAAATAGTGTCATTATTCAATACCAAGTAAAACCATCATAAGACACCATATTCATGCACATAGACATGTAGATATATGCAAATACGTCAAGTGTAAAATATATAACAAGGCCATAATATACATTTCAAAGCACTCAATCATGAACTATGAAATGGAGGACTCTAACCTTATGCTCGCTTAGGTTATACCAAGCAAGGGGACTCTAACCCCAAGCCATATTATTATGTTAGTGGACTCTAACCACAAACCTTTTGCTAGACAAGTGGACTCCAACCACAAGCCAAATTTTAGACAAGTGGACTCTAACCACTAGTCATATTATTAAAAAAATGGACTCTAACCACAAGCCATTTTAATGCGCAAGTGGACTCTAAACACAAGCCATCGTGTCCTTTACTAGACAATATTGGGACTCCTACCCTTTATCTATGCATTCATATCTACCCAATTCAACATTTAAGGATGTTAGCCCACTTAGCCATTTTAAGCAATCAAGGAAAAAATTCAACACCATATATGATATTAAGGTTTTTATGTACCATTTATCAATCAATCACCTTAAAGGGCCAATGCCTTAGTTCCCACTACCATTCAAGTCAAGTTATGGTCATCAAAACCCTTATCAAACCATTCACTAGCATTCTTACACCATGCTTTAGTTTAAACTCAATTCAATTTCATGCTTAGGGACTCAAACCTTTTTTGACCAAACCAACCACTAAGGTCACTAATTAACTAATTAAAGGGCTAACAAGGCCTTTACGAGGTCATTTAATAATCATTCTTACTCATTAAGCCAGCACCTTAGTTCAAATCATTATCAATTTGTGACTAGTTATTTCTACTAGATATTTTCATAAATACCCTGAGATCATACCTTTACCTTGACCAAAACCCAAATTAAAACCATCAATATTAGGGAAAATCATGACCCAACCATAATCAATAAGCACCCATATGTGTCAATCATCACAAAAAATATATATAGACACAAGTTCAAGCAATAGCAAACATTAACCATCACTATATTTTATGACCCTCCATATTTGTTTCAAAAACCACCCTTAATATGTTCAAGATATGGTTTTTTTGATTCTACTAGAGGTCTAAAACAAGGTGATCCTCTTTCCCTGGCTCTATTCATTTTAGGAGCTGAAGTTTTGTCTAGAATAATGAATAATCTGCATAATCATCATCTTTATCATGGTTTTCACATGAAATATAAGGGACCTTAGATTAACCACTTGAGTTTTGCGGATGATGTGATCATTTTTTCTTTTGTTAAAGAAACCACCTTACAGCTTATCATGGGGGTCTTAAATGATTATGAAAAAGTTTCCGATCAACTTATCAACAAATATAAGAGCCATTTTATGATCCCTGACAAGACACCTCAGGATACCATTGATTTGATCAAGGCAATCACAGGATTTTCTCAGAAAGACAGTACCATCACTTATCTGGGATGCCCGCTTTATATTGGTAGTCGGAGGATCATTTATTTCTCTGAAATAGTGGCTAAAGTTGTGGCAAAAATAAGAGGTTGGAAAGCTAGAATTTTGAGTTTTGAAGGAAGAGCTACATTGATTAAGTTTTTTTGCAGTCTTTTCCTATTCATATACTCTCTGCTATCTCTCCGACTAAGACTATGTTCAAACAGATAAAAGCTCTCACAGTTGATTTCTTTTGGGGTTGGGATAAAGAGAAGAAAAAATACCATTGGGCATCATGGGAAACTCTTAGTTATCCATATGATGAAGGAGGTATTGGTGTGAGATTACTATCTAATGTGTGCCTCTCATTGTAATATAAATAGTGGTGGATTTTTTGAACCAAGAACATCCTTTGGGGTCATTTTTAAGGGCAAAGTATTGTCAAAGAGCTAACCCAGTTATCAAAAAATAGGATACAGGTCAGTTCTTAGTCTAGAAGCATATGATGATAAACAAGATTGACACAGAGACTCATATTAAATAGATTATACGCTCAGGAACTTACTGTATTTGGTGGGATGATTGGTTAGGTGTTGGTCCACTGTCTAATCATAGAATTACTGATACAAGACCCAACAACATTAAGATTTCAGAATTCTTAATTAATGAAAATTGGAATGAAGACATGGTGAGACAAATTGCTCCTACTTTGTTGATTCCTCGATCCTCAACACTAACTTTTAGTTTCAACAAGGGATTTTGGATTGACCAGTGTGGAATCCAATTGCTAGTAGACACTTTACCTGCTCTTCTGCTTGGGATCTGGTTGGGAAAAAGAAGAACAAAGCTATGTCTGATTCTTTTATGTGGCATAAGCATATACCTTTCAAAATTTCTTTTCTTCTTTGGAGAGCTCTTAGAGGTAAGCTTCGGACTAACAAAAGAATCACTACTTTTGGTTCGAAACCTGGGGATTGTTCTTATTGTTATAGACCTGGACCTGATACCATTGATCATATCTTTATGTCTGGGAACTTTGCAAAACATATCTGGAAAATTTTTTCTGATTCTATGAGCATTCAACATAGTTCCATTTCCTTGATAAACATTCTGATGAGGTGGTGGTTTTTAGATTATAAAAAAGAGGTCGACAAGCTTATTATGTAGGCTACACCCATAATTATTTGTTGGAACCTCTGGAAGAATAGATATGCTAAGAAGTATGGTGAAAGCAGTCCAACACTTCTAAAGTTATTTATTCCATCTCCAAGGACATAACTTATCTACTAATTACAGCCTTTCCTCAAATCAAATGGCTGGTTAGATGGACTGATTTGATTTCCATGGTTGAACATTGCATGCATGAGACACGGTTACTAAAATTTTGTTGGACTAACCCTTCAGCTCCTAGGGTTAAGCTTAATATAAATGGAAGTGCTCTAGAAAACCCAGGTAACATAGGTGCAGGTGGGGTTCTTAGAGATCACCGAGGCAACTTCATCTATGATTTTGCCATGCCTTTGGTGATTAGGACTAATAATCAAGCAAAAGTTCAGGAAGCTATTTGTGGTCTTACTTGGTGCATTCAGAATGGGTATAGTAGGATTATTCTTGAAGTAGATTCTGAACTACTTACCAAGTGGCTAGAACAAAAAACCAATCCTCCATGGAGCATTCAAGAAGACATTACTACTTTTCAGAACTAATGTAACATATTAGAGAGTTTTCATTGCAGACATGTCTACAGTAAAGCTTATTATGTTGCGGATGTCTTATCTAAGCATAGTCACTATCTTGATAATATTCAATAGGTTTGTGATCATCATCACTTACCTGAAGAAGCAAGAGGATATTTCAAAATGGACAAGCTAGGGATGTCACATTTCAGAAGAAGGAAGTTGAAGAAAATAAAGAAACCATCCTAGATGGAGTTGTTTTTCTGGTACAAGTTCTTATTTGAATATTGCATCTCTTCTCAGCTTCTTCATCTATGCTATTCTATCTAGTTATAGCTTTTATGAATTGGCCTATTTTTGTTTTGACCTTTTTCTTACTCTATAGGGGGAGAGTCTCCCTTATTTATCCATTCCTAGATTTTATTGTACTGAGAGGAGTCCTCTCTTCTAGGTGCTTAGATCTAGGTTTTATTCCTAGTATCGAGGATGAGTTGACCAGCCTTAGTAGGATAGTTGACTATGAACCACCATAGGTCGGAGGTAAGGTCTATGTTCCCCTTCGTGTACTTACTTTATTTTCTTTATGATAAGGCTTGGGGGTGTGTGGCTTAACCCCTAACCACCACAGGAGTGTTTTGGAATGTTTTTGAACTTGTATATGTGAAAAATGAAGGGCCAAATAATGTTATAAGTCATGGGTTATAGGGGTAGAAAAAGTCTAAAATGTCCCCAACTTAAAAGCTGAAAATGAACTCCTAGAGTATGAGTGGTACCTTAACTCATACCCTAGGCCTCACCATGGACCCCTAAACTATCCATGATACGACTACACAAACATAACTTGTATCCTAGGGTACGAATTGTACCCTAAACCGTGCTTTGAACCATACCTTGGACAGATTCAACTAGACTAAGCATATGGTATCATACAACTAGGCAAAATCCAACCCACATACTAACATATGAATTGTGATAGGCTAAATTGTATCTTGAATAGTTGTTATCAACCTAAACTAATCACTTTATAAGAGGAGAGGTACTACTCATACCTTAGTATACGAGAGGCATGATCAAATCGTACCTATCCTAGAATGCTCAACTAACGGAATATTTCTTTAGGTCCAAAGCCTAGGTGTTTTTCCTACCAACTTTTCCAATATATGAATGGACTAACTAAACTCAACGTTCGTCGCTCATCCTGAGGAGCTGAATAAGGACTAGAGGGATCTGGTGGAACTCTAGAACAATCTTGAACTGAACCCCTAGACCGAGTATGGATTCCATGAGTAGGGGGTGCCTAATCTACATTATCCCCAGTTGGGACAAAGGAGTTTCCATGAAATTAAAATCACCGAGGCATGATATAAAAAGTGAAAAAATAAGAATTAGAGAAGAATTCAAGACTTAGAATCCATAGCTTGAAAATAGAACTCAAGAAAGAGAAACATTCCTAAATGCCTTGTAGCCTCTCCCTTGTAAGCATGGTGCACTACACACCCTTAAAAGAGACTCTACTCAGACAAATTTGTTGACTCCCAATTGACCATGAACCTAGGGCTCTGATACCAATCTAACATAACTCGAACTAGGGCCTAGTGGTGTTGGGTACCTCAAGCCCAACTGGGACCGGATACTACCCCCATACCCAACCATAACCACCTACACCCAATGTTGGATGAATTCCAAATATATATATATATATATATAAAATATTACAAAATGGAACAATCATAAATTAAATAGAGTCAAGCGGTGTTATCCCCAATACCAATACCAATGCCAAGGTTGACACAAATACCGACACCGCCTATGCCAACCTAAAGTAGTCTCACAAAGCCCTTATATGAAATCAAAAAATGTCTAGTCGGGATATGCCCCTGACCATAGCCAAAACCAAAGTCCAAGAAATAGCCAAAAGTATGTAGATAAGTCCATAACCTGGGTTTGTGTTGATTTGCCCTCATAATCCACCCACGGTCTATATGGGTCCAGTGTTACCCCCTGAACGGACCCCGTGCGTGTGGCCATACAAACCTGAGAAATCATAGAGGTAGGGGATTCCCGTGTACCATTCACCTTCCATGATACATATACACAAGTATAAAATTAAGGGATTCCCGTGTGCCCCACAAGTATAAGGTCACCATGACCAACCCTCAAGTCAGCAAAGATGAGTTTCCAGTGTTCGTCCATCGGACTCACACCTTCACGGTAAGTTATAACAACCCACTATTATTGCCCAATTAAAATCATTAGAACACCCCCAACCACCAATTATAGAAGTTATTAACCAAATCTTTATGAAGTGGTATCGTCATACCGACTATAGCTTGCAAGCAATGTCCTTAGCCAATCACTTAGGAGATTTTCATTACCCTGTAGCTTCTATTATTAGACTCACTTAGGGGATTTTTGTGTATTCCACAAGGTTTAAAATCAAAGCCATGGCCACCAAGTCCTTACCATTTAGCCATTAAAACCATCTAATCGATTTAGGTTCCATTACCATACTATACCATGCAAAGTTTTCAATGAAAGTCCTACTCTGTAATAAAAGCATTCTCATAGGCATTTTAACAAACATGTTGAGGACATATAGTTGCCAAAACAAGAACCAAGTGAAAATTGACCATTCCCATGCAACCACATGTTCAAACCACTATTATAATATGAAAACCATAAGTAAAATATGGGAAATCAATATCCAACCATTTACAACTAAAACCCCCAACATAAAATTCAAAACCAAATAGTACCCATAATTAAATCATGAAAAGCATTCATTAAAACATGAATTTAGTTGAATAATATGAGGGAGTAGTAACATGACTTAGATACGAACATAGATGGAGAGAAATCACCCTTAAAAGCCCCAATTGATATGCTTGATAAAAACCCTAAGTGTTCTTGACCTTGAGGATTTGGGAGTGTTTGAGAGTATATTTGATGTGTTTTTGATAGCTAATAATGCCTTAAGGTACTTATAAGACATGGGTTTTAAGTTGGCAAAGAGGGAAACTATCCATAATACCCTCATCTAAAAATAGGAAAAATATGCATAGAAGGGTATGACTTCTCCCTTGGCTGTTATACACAACATATAGTGGTACTAACCATTCTTACCCTAGACAGAATGGTGGACATCACACACTGTCCTCTATATGACTCCCCTTTCCCAAATTATACCCATAACATATGAGTAGTACCCATAACCCATAACCAAGATAGAATAAAAATAGGTTGACACTGTCCACCATATGAGTTGAATCTTACCACTTTTACCATCTCCATACAACTCGTAAGGAGTCTAGTCATACCTAGGATAATACATGAGCAAGACACACTACTTAACATATGACTTGGACCCCCTAGGTCATACCCACATCATACAAATAGTAAACCTAAGTCGTATGTTATACAGAGAGTTCAAAACTCAAGAAATTTGTAAGGATCATAACCCAGGGTGTTTCACCATGACTCCTCCCTACGACCCGTAACTAGTGGCTTTAAGGTAAATGAAGGGACTAGTCACAACATGTGCTATTGAAGACCCTTCTCAAGTAGTTACGAGTCGAGAATGTGACTCATAGTGAGGCATTACGAGTTATATAGTGGACTCAAAGCCTGACCAGTAAGGAATCCATGGACCAATCTTCAGACTATGATTCCACCCAATGAATCATAGTCAGTACCAACGAATCGTAAGGTGCTGAATTGTAGTCAAGAAACTAAAGGCCCCAAATTCAGAGTCCCAGGCTACAACTTAGACTATGACTCGTAGCCAATCATGATAAGTCATAGGATGAGTCGTAATGACTGGGAACCCAATTTTTAGCACATTTTTTGGGACTTTTAAGTATTTTCCCACTTCTTTTAAAGCCCAACCCATGTCATTTAGGATTTCTAAAGGGGGTATAAAAGACCCAAAACCCCTAATTCCATCATTAATCGTAATTTAACTCAGAGAAAACAAAGAGAAGCAGTTTTTTTCTTTCTCAAGAGCAAATTAGGGTTTCTCAAGAACAAGATCAATTACAAGGGTTTTACCAAAGCTTTTACTTCAGGTATGTGGGATATCCATCAGTGGTTCCTTTCCACCCATTAAGTCCTAATAACCCCCTAAACTTTCAAGTGTAAAATTCTTTTCTCTTTTATGGGGTTCTAAGTTGACCATGAATTTTGTGAATCTTCTCTCAATTGTGTTGATTCTGAACCTTGAAAATATATTCTCTCATGATAATTGTATTTCCATATGCTTAATAATGCAAATATCTACATCATGACTAGTTATTAAAACCTTGGGTGTTATTTATAATTTTTACCATACCATGGATTTCTAAATATTTACCAAGATCAGTTTGCATTAAATAGTGCTAGTGGGTTATAAACACCCCATACCTAAATATTCATACATGTTTTAAATTTTCAAGCTACAAGTTATTTAGATTATGATTGCATCATTATTTTCAGATTATAATATTCATGTTGAGTATTCATTAGTGGTGAATCATATTAAATTATATCAATATCACTGTCAGTTCAGTTGGGATTAAGACTTAGCACCGATCCAACCTAGGGATGAAAGTTTATCTGTCAGGTAAGGACTGAGATCTTTAGAAGATGTTATTGAGTTCCAGAAATATGTATCCAGTGTAGGTTATGAGAGGTCACCCCCCAGTTGAGGACTGACACTCTCTTTGGGGTCACCCATTAGTAGAGGACTGACACCCTAGTCCTTCGTGATACCAATTTAGTAGATCCACATAGCCAGTGTCGGAACCCATGGCAAGGTACTAATACCCTTCCAACTAGGGTTACAGGTTGGACCCAAATTAGCTTAGATAAGGGCATGTCAGTTAAATGTTAGCTCCCAAAGTCTCAGTTTAGTATTTGAATTATACTAGTTCAGGTTTGCATAACTTGGTGTCCAGTTTATTAGTTATTTAGCTAATCAATTTTACAGACTATTTTAGCATATATTTTACTTGGTCTTGCAATCAGTTTACATGTTCTTACATTCATGTTCAGTACCATTATACATATACATATCAGATAGTCCTTATCTCGCATAGCGGTACATTCAAAGTACTAATCACATGCTTTCTTTTATGTTGTGTGTCATCTTATAACATAGGTTCGGATGCTCAGTTTCCCAATTGTACTTAGCCAGTTTGTGTGCCATTCAACAGTAGTAGTGGTGAGTCCTTATCTTTTAATGACAAGTTACCCATATTTAATTCCAGTACTTTTCACTATAGTCAGTCAGAGTTAGTTGGGGATTTGTCCCATCAACTCTTTATGTTAGAGGCTTTTAGATAGTCAGACTTGATTTTAGTTTTATCAGATGTTCAGATATATTATGTATTGTTTTCGTATTATACATTATTAGTTTTCCCTAGTTTAGCTTCCACATATTATATTATGTTATTAATATCTTTAGTTCTCACACAGGTACCAGACCATGGGTTAGCTTGGGGTCACTTATGACTCTAATTATCGTGTTACAACAAAGGGGTAGTCTTAGGTTGTAACATAAGGACCCACGTTCTAGGGTTGAGGCTACAAACATGAATAATTATCATATAATTGAGTTGGATTAATGTTGTTTGTCATGTTTGGTTGCTCAGATATTCTTGTTATTACTATTCTAATGATTCCCAACCTCTAGAATAAACCTATATTTTTATTATAAGCCCAAAAGGAGGTACAATAGATTAGATCATGGAATATATGAAGTGGGTTGTAATATTTTAGTGTAATTAAAGCTAGGATTCTTGGTTAGGATTGGAATATACCTGATTTATCCCATTTAGTTCAAACATGGGAGGAAATACAAATGCATTTAAGTTAGTTCTCACATTCCTATTCAACAATGTAGTTGTGGGTCTAACTTAGACGATTAGAGGCTGACCATTCCCTAATTATGTTATCAGCCACGTGAATCAGCAACCAAAATAATTGACTTAACCAATATGATTATATGGCTTAGTAAGATTGTTCAAAGTGCCTTGACTCTTGATTTCTCCTTATTATCGTTCCAATACTTAATAATCATGTATTTTTTACTGTTACCTTTAATTATCAAACTTAAAATCCTTTTGGTTATGATTTGCACTTGTTTAACCTTCTTAGTATGCTAGAATTGGATTTTTGCCAAGCACAAGTCCTTTTGGGTTCAACATCCAGCTCGAAAGGCCACTTTATTACTTGCACGACCACATACACTTGCGTGTGCAGTAAGAATGCAACTATTCAAGTACCAAATTTATCTCTTTGAATCACTTCAACACTTTTCCTAGATAGGACAAGTAATAATCAAATGTATCACCAACTATAGAGAAATCATCCATAAATATCTTAATAGAGTCCTCTACCATATCAGAGAAAATTGATATCATACACCACTGGAAAGTAGACAACGCATCATACAATGTAAATGACATGCTCTTAATACAAAAATCTCATAGAGACAAGTGGTAATACAAATATGATTTTACCCAACATAACAATCACGAAAATAATAACATCCTCTACCAGCAAGTCAATCTAACATCCAATCTATGAAAGGCAATGAGAAATAATCCTTCTAAGTATATATATTCATCTTCTGATAACTTACACACACGTGCTATACCATAACCAGTCTCAAAAAAATCAACTCATTTTTATCATTAGGGATATTATTAATCCCATTTTTATTAGGGATACACTAAATTGGGCTCACCTATATATTGTATGTGATAGGGTAAAACATATATGCATCCAACCACTTGATAATGGCTTTTTCATAACCTCTTAACATGTGGATTTAACCTACTTTGATGCTCAATACTAGAAGTACAGTTAGGTTCAAATTGAATTTTATATGTGCAAATAATGGGAAGGATCTCAATGATGTTGACACTTATTCAATTAATTCCCCTCTTGGAACTTCTCAATATATAAACTAGAGCTTCCACTTGCCATTCAAGTAAGTCTAGAATAATGATAATTGTAAAAGTGTCATTAGCTCCCAAAAATACATATTTGGGATGTAATGGAATAACCTTAAGCTCCAATACTTGTAACGCCCCAAATCTGGTACCTAGAATGCTACACGATGCCCATGACCCCAAAGGACCACAAGCTAACCCATGACTGATATCTGTAATTTAGCACTAAATAATAATAGTAATATTGTAAATGTGAAAACATGAACTGAAAGGCCATAAGGTTCAATACTAATACATAACTAAAAATATGGTGTAACAATACCAAAACAACTTAAGTAACCATCTAACATGCTATAGTCTGAAAGCCTCTAAACTGTCTGAATAAGAGGTTGATGGGACATGTACCCAACTAACTCCAACTATTGAAATAAATTAAAACCTAAAATCATAATGTAATTATCATGTCCTTGAAGGATGAGGACTCACAACTGAATCTGACTGCTGAACCTGGATGCTACTGATGCTCTGGAGCTTATGCTTCTAAACCTATGGTATAAGACACCATAGCACAAATGCATCAGTACTTTGAATATACTGGTATATAAGTGAGGTAGGCTAAATGCAAAAGGTTTATATACATGAACAATATCAACTGGCTGACTAACATGAATGTGAGAATACATGCATGCCTATGTAATGTATCTGACATCGTGATAGGACTGAATATTGAGTTCTGACAATTGAGTTTAATAATAACATGGATTTACCGATGTCTGAGTTTATGAATACTGAGACAATGAATAACTAAGGAACTGATACTATGTTACTGATACATGGATAACTGTTTCTAGCAGTTCTAATTATGAAGAACTGGCCTAGTTGACTGTATCTAACAGTCCTAAAGCTGAATATTGATAACATGAGTTCTGATAACTGATATACCTAATAATATGAGTGACTGTATTTGATAGTCCTAAATCTAATAGAACTAGCTGAGTTCCCTACTGTATCTGAGTAACTAAATCTAAGATCAGTCCTATCTAGAAGGTGATCTCTAAATCTGATGATACTGATACTGATTGACCATAGTTGAGATCATTCCTGTCTAGTGGATGATCTTGGAGTCTATTTATAATGATAAGGATTGACTGTATTTGATAGTCCTAAATATATACTACTGAGCTAAATTTACTGAATCTGACAGTCCTGATTCTGTAACTGAAATTGTGGGATATATCCATCTAACCAACATAACCCATACTAAAATAACTAGGGTCCAACCTATAACCCCAGTTAGAAGGGTGTCAGTATCACACCACTGGTAAAGACAAATACTATGGAGTCAGTCCTAATCTAGTGGGTGACCCCTGGGATCAGTCCTATAGATTTAAATGTGCTAACGGGTGATCCCTGAGTATGTCAGTCCTATCTAATGGGTGACATCTCGTTCCTACATTGGCTACATAGTTTTTGAACTTAGTGATTTCTTCTAGAGATCCAAGTCCTATCTAGCAGGTGAGTCCCCATCCCTAGGCTCACTCGGTACTGAATCCTACTCCCATCTGAAAGACTCTAAACTGATTAACTAAACTAAACTGATTAACTGAATAAAGTTGATTCTAATGGTATTGTTTAGCAGAGCTAAACTTAATTTACTGAGATCCGTTGACTGATGAAATGTACTGAGTTCTGAGGACTAATTGACACTATTAAAGTTACTGAGATTGACTGGGAATACTGAGGTTGCTGAGATTACTGAGTACTGAGATTACTGAACTACTGATATTACTGAGATTTTTGAGATTTTAGGGTTTTCCTGAGTCACATGACTAACTGAGTTCTATGGATCATATCTTGACTGAGAGTATCCTAAAAACATGACATGGCTTTAGGCACACAACTAAATTGTCGGGTACAAGTACCCCTAGGACTCGATGGAAAGAAACTAACATAGCATGACTTATGTAAACACATGACCAACAACTCAATTCATAATTCATATACTGAAGCACTTCATCAAATATGTGATATGCATAAGCTTGTACAAAGATGGGGATATCATAATATTATGCTAGTTGGGCACTTTTCCTTTGTATAGGCATTTAATCAAACACATGGTAGGCATAATATATGTAGACAACATTATACAACAATCAAACATCATGATTCATATCTAATTTCATCATCCAAGGGTTTTCATCCTAGGTTTACATGAATCTACATCTTTACTAGTCAATTCCAAATGAAATTTATCACCAAACATGGATTAAAACTCAATTGGTCATTATCAGCATGAGCAACACAAACCCAACATGAAATTCATACAAAATTCCATACACTTGAATTTGAAAAGATATTCTTGGACTTCATGGACGAAAGGAGTCCATGAATGAATACTATGCGTACCTTAGTTCTTGATTCTATGAAGATTGATGGAGAGATTCTTGAATTTGAGTCTTGGATTTGAATTCCTAATTGAAAACCCTAGCTTATTCTTGAGAGAAACTTGAGAGAAACCCTATATTTTGGATAAAATATGGCTGAATCACGTGTTATTGGGTATATATAGGGGTGGAAACTTGACCCTTTTAACCCTAGATACGTCTTTAATTTTTGAGAAAAATTTCCTGATTTTCATCCTTGGCGTGATGTGGCGCTATCGCGTCGTGTCTCTAAAAAGTGACAAATGGGAAATTACATGGTGGCGCAATGCGGAGCTATTGCATTGCCACCTTGTCTGCGACCTGGAAGTTTAGCGCGATGTACCACTATCGCGGAGCAACACTGGAAATTGACAATTGTCATTTGAGCTATCTCTGCAACGCGCTGAAGGATTAGGTGATATATCGTCTCACTAAAAAGGCTCTAAGTCTTCACCTGGGTGTTAGATTTGGGCGAATTTGGTATTGATGGAAATCTTATTCGATTTCCCACATGATAAAAAGTGAAAATCTTAAAAATACCACATGTATAAAAGTGGATTCATCTTTCAAGGAAAGCTTCTAACATTTTTGGAAAAATTTTCTAGCTAGGAAAAGTACGGGTATTACAACACTGGTAGATCTTTAATAGACTATTTTACAGGTGGAGTCTCAAGATTTTTTGAATCAAGAACCAAATTTTTTGTGCTTTAGAATAAGACCCCATTCCAACTGGTGAATTCATAGTTTCTTTTTAATTAAGAATGTTATCACCCTCAACATTTATAAGAACTGAAACTAGTGTCTCAACTGTAAACCTCTCTTTAGCAGACACCTCAACAACATCATCAATAGTGTCTATCATATAAATGACACTTATGTCTCTAGATTGCTTCATATACTAAAAACACCCAATTACACCTAATAAAAGATGTACATTGTCATTATACAATATATTTACCCAAATATAGAGTTGTGGTTGATCCCACATGAAATGAATGACAAAGGTTCACCTTAAAGTGTAATAATTCACTAAATGCTTGCTCAAAATGTTGAAAGTGCAATAAAAATAAAATGAGGGTTTGTTTTTAACATTTTTAGATTTAAATTATGAATTGTGAGTTTAATTTGTAAGAACAAGTACTAGAGAATTAGAATTAAATGACAAGGTAATTTGGGGTTATGCTCTCATGAGTATGAATGCATACATGGGTAAGTGAACATTTGGTTTCATTCAACTAATAGATATGGGCATGCTAGAATTTGAATCTTAATCTTTATATAACACTAAATTTCACATGTGGATTATTTTGAACACCTCACATGTGTTTCTTCATAACCAATCAAATACCTTAATTTGATAGCCTTATGTCTAAGATCTACAATTAAATGGTTAGT
Organism: Capsicum annuum; assembly: GCF_002878395.1. Classification (NCBI taxonomy): domain Eukaryota; kingdom Viridiplantae; phylum Streptophyta; class Magnoliopsida; order Solanales; family Solanaceae; genus Capsicum; species Capsicum annuum. The sequence continues at coordinate 114,239 of NW_025887264.1, forward strand.
ACCAAGTCATTATTAACCATTGCTCCTCACCCTTATCCATTTTTCAAACATGATAAAGGATCTAAACTCAATTAGTGTTTGCAAACTCTAATTTTAGGTTGATAACATGGATTAATGGCTAAACCCATAATAATTAATCAAATTAGAAAAGCAAATAAACACTACCCATGCTATAATTACTACTCAATCATAAAGCAACCCCAAGATGGGGAGATTAGCTAAGAATAATAAGAGAAAGAAAAATTATTCCAATATGCTCATTGAAATCTTTCATTGGATAATAATTTTCATAAGTAAACATCTAAATCCAATGTAATAAACCAAGAACTAGAGTAATCCTAAACATAGGGTCTCAATTACAAGTTTTTAGATCTCAATTTTAGCAAAAGATAGAGCTAAAAGCTGCTAAAAAGCCTTTTATAGATAAGGCAAAAATGAGGCCAAGAATCTATGAAACTGCCATCGTGATCAATTCGACAAAGGGAGGAAGCATTTCAAACTCATTGGCAATGCACCAAAGCAGTCTATTGTATTGCCTCGAGAGTACACACTAGACGCTACATGATCCTTACGATCCTGAAGGACCACAAGATAACCCATGACTAATATCTGCTGTGAGCACTGGATAATAATACTAAAATAAATGCAGAATTTGGTTGAAATGCCATAAGGTTCAAAATCCAAAATACTGAAAAAATTTAACATCTAAAATGGCAATACGTAAAACTGAATACTATCTAAAAATCTAGTTTGAAAGCCTCTAATATGAAATGTTTGAAAGTGGAGTTGATGGGACAAGCCCCCAACTAACCCTAACTACTGATAAACTAAAATAAAAGCATATCGTCGATAGATGAAGACTTACTACTGAATATACGACTGCTGACTGGATCTGTCTAAGCGTGGTCGGGAACCTGAGTATCCGAACCTGTGATATGAGACATCATAGTATAAAGAAAGAGTATGCGGTATGCTAGATGAGGTAAGACTGAATGCAAATGTTCATATGCATGAACGAAAATTGACTGAATGATATAGAGTAACTGAATATGGGAGTACATGGACAACTGAAACTATGGTAAATACTGAGTATGTAATACTGTGCATATATGCATATGTGCATACTGCAATTGAGCTTTTTTGAAGCTAAGTACTGAGTTCTGATAACTAAGTAACTGATATCTAAAGTTATTGATAACTGAATTACTAATACTGAGTGACTATATTTGAAAGTCCTGATTCTGTAGAACTAAACTGAGTTCTAGATTGAAGACTATGATTGAAACTAAAATTGTGAGAGGTAATCGTCTCACCGACATGCCCCAAATAAGATAATATAACTGAGTTGGGGAACAATCCGTAACCCTAATTGAAAGGGTACTAATATTGTGCCATGGGTACTAACATTTGCTGTGGAGTCAGTCCTTTCTAATGGGTGACCCCTGAGATCAGTCCTAAACTAGCAGGTGATCCCTGAGTATGTCAGCCCTATCTAACAGGTGACATCTCATAACCTATGTTGGCTACATAGTTCTAGACCTTAGGGATTGTTTTTAGGGACCTAGTCCTAACTAACGGGTGAGCCCCCATCCCTAGGCTTGCTCGATGCTGAATCCTACTCCCAACTGAATAGACACTGAACTGATTATACTGAATTGGACTTGACTGATACTGAGTCTATTGATTTTTCTCGAGCTCTATAATTAACTGAGTTCTACTGATCGTGACATGACTGATACTATTTTGTAACTGGTATTTACTAGATTGTCGGGTATTAAATACCCCCAGGACTCGATAGCAGAAAAGAAAGACATAACGTGATCATAAAGGCATAACAATACTTGCTTGCTAATAATGCACTCATTTTGACATTTTGTCAAACACTTGATATACATGAATGGGATTACATGATAACATGTCATGCTTTCATTAGTCAAATCACATAAGCATTTTATCAAACACTTGTATGGAATACGCTTATACATGATTGGGACCATGTAATAACATGTTATGATTCTACTATTCACTTCACATAGGCAATTTAGCAAACACTTGGGGAGCCTAGATTATTTACATGATAATGGCCAACACATGAACATCATGATACATTAATCAATTTTTAAATTCAAGGGTTTATCAAGATAATCACATATTCATCACACATGCTATTCAATTTCATGAAACTTGCAATTAATTCATGGATTGAAGCCCAACTAATATCATGAACATGAATTCAATCTAATTCAAATATGAAAATCATAAATCTGAGATCTTGTATGTTTAAAAAGGGTTTTTGGACTTTATGGGTGAAAGGGACCTATGAATAAACACCTAAAATACCTGAGAAGAAGAGTTCTTGAAGGTTCTTAGAGGATTTCTTGAGATTGCTCTTGGTTTCTTGGAGTTGGAGTTTTGTATTTTAGAGAGAAAGATCTTGGTTTTTAGGGAAAAATTGAATAATGAATGACTTAAAATGTTTTTAGGGATTTAATCCCATATCTAGATGCAATAAAATCATGGGGAAAGACTAATTTAACCCTGGTCAAAACTTTGGATTTTCATCAAAAATTTCCAAAATTACCCCTGGCACGATGCGGTGCTATCACGCCGTGTCATTGGAAATTGACATCTGCAAATTTTTCCTGTGGCACGATGCACCACAATTACAGTCCCTTACTGGAAACTGACAACTAGGAACTGGGACATCGGCCCGACACGGTGGTATCATGATGGAACACTGGAAAGGGATAATTATGAACTGAGCCTATGGCGCGATGCACCAATATCGTGATAAAGCAATGGAAAGTGACAATTTCCATTTGTCTTGGCTCCGCAACACGCTGACATTCTAGGTGGTACAATATCTTACAAAAATGGCTCTAACTCTTCAACCGAATATCAGATTTGGGTGAATTTTATATAGTTGGAAAGCTAATTGAATTTCCTACGCAATGGCAGGCTTTAAACTGAAAAATATTAAGTATTTCAAGAATTTTATATTAGATAACTCATGTATTGAGAGTTAATTTTAAGTTTGGGAAATACGGGGTATCACATTTTTATCACCAAACTAGCTTTGAACATGAGCTTTAATGTTTGGCAACTGTTAACTTTTGCGATGTACTTCTACCATTGTCGAATTGCGAAATGATACACCAAACTCATTCTCTAAATCATTGAGCTGCGTTTTTTGGAACTTGACCAAATCATTAACTTTGTCGAGGAACATAAACTTTGGTGATCCACCATAATGTTTGACGATCTGCCAAGCTACTTAGGCGTTTCAATCTTTGCTTTTTATTTCTAATTCTCCATTTTTTTCTTTCTTATTCTCTAACAACTACTTCTTTGCTTCAACTCTAAAAAACCAAACTAACATTAAAATCAACTTAAACTAGCATTGAGAATTTAATTTCTCACTGATTTTAGGACAAATGAGTCCCAAATTATTGACTTATCAACACCTCCAGTTTAAACCTTTGCTTATCCTTGAGTAAATCAATACACACATAACAAAATCAACTTTGTCTACAAATAGCACTACTTGGGAGCTTAGACACATGTTTCTTTATGAAAATAAATTTACCTTCATGATATTGAAAATGTTGGAATAAGTATCACCTATCAAGCACTCAATTAATAAACTACAAGCCTCAAATGTTGACTAATTGTGAAACACCCCAAATTTTGGCCCTTGCAAAATTTCTTGGGTCTTGAACCTTCTGTGCACCATACGACTCACCATACTAGTCGTATAATATGGGTACGGGTCAAGGACCATAGTCGTATGTTGGTTAGTTTCATATTGGCCAAGTTATATTTTTGGTACAAGAAGACATCATATGAGTCGTATAATCATGATACGAGAAGTATAGTGCCGAACCTTATGTTGTTAAGTGTCTAGTCTTAAAATTCTGCTTAGGCTACGACTTGAAGGGTAAGAGTTAAGATATAGAGTTGTATGTTTGATAGAATGTGATGTCAAACTTTCTAATCAAGGTATGAGTGAAAGGTACCACTCGTATAATGTGGGTAAGAGTCGAGGGGTCCAACTGTACCTTCTTGTGAGTCTTTTATAGCTTTTAAGATGAGGGTGTTTTAGGTATTTTCCACCCTTAGCCCTTAAGACCACACATCTTATAATACTATTTGGTCCCTTATTCCTCACTTTAGAATATCAATAACACTCTTAAAACTCTCTAAAAATCTCTCAAGAAGATTGGGATGGGGTTTCATCAAGGTGGCCATCTAGAAGCTTAAGGATCAAAATCTCTCCATGAATATGCATAACTCAGGCATGTGACTCTTCCTTAATTGTTAGTTCATAAAAATTATGTGTTTTAAACATTGTTCTTAAATCATAAATGGTAGTTTCAAAGTCCATGGTTAAGGGTTTGAATATATATTGTTGAGTATTGGTCTCTCATGATTTCACTTGTGTTTACACATGTTTTTTATGATGGTTTTAAACATGTAGGTGCATGGAAATTATGGTTTACTAATTGGGTCATGGTTAACCCTAACATGATGGTTTTTGACTTGAATAATGGTTTGACAATGGTATGCCCTTAGCCTATTCGTTAAAATGTCTATGAGAAAATTTTTGTCACATGATGAGTTACTTTTTGAACTAATGCTTGTCATGAGAATGTTAATGAAGGATGAATGGTTTTGTAAAGATCTTGAGGACCATATATTGAATTGAATTGTAATTTGAACTAAGGTATTGGCCTAATGATGTAAGTGGTTAGTAAATTATTTCACGAAGACCTTATGGGTCATAAATGGTTTTGAATTGTAACCTTGGTGGTTTAATTGGCTAAATGGGTTTGAGTCCCTAAATGTTAATTTGGATTGATGACTTTGTATAGACAAGAGTTCTAAAATTAAATGATAATAGTGATGGCATGTTGTACTCTTGCAAGTGGGGTTGGTATGAAAATACCAAAGGGATGCCTTTGGTGAGTAATTGGACTAATGGTTGTGTGTATGTGTAAAGAATGTTTTAAATGGGATTTAAATCAGGATGTATAGCTGGGTCATGAAAATGGAGTTCGAAGGACTAACACTGAGTTCGAAGGACTAACACTGAAAACTGTGCTAGCCAGTGTGAGTGACTATATGAATGAAGGTTTGAGTCTCCTGAATGAATATTTGAATGAGAGGTTTTGAGTCCCCCATATTGTATACATTAGTGGTAAGTCACCTTGATTATGCTACGAGGTTTGAGTTCCCCAAAGTGGTATATAAGGATATGGATATTCTCTGGTTCGTGCGACTATACGGATGGGGCCCTTCCAGCTAGAGGAAAGCTGGACTAATATAGCTCGTGGGTTCCTTATTTATGATGGTTATGCTACACAACCCAAGTTAATATTTTTAAAGTTCACGCTAAGCCTTGTTCCCTATCCTGGCATAATATATATATATATATATATATATATATAT
>NW_025887264.1:119786-156396 GCF_002878395.1 Capsicum annuum
TGGCATAATATATATATATATATATATATATATATATATATATATATATATATATATATTTATATATGTATACATGTGATTGCATATGATGCTTTGACTTGGTTTTATTGATGGCATGATTTTATTCCTCTATCCCTGAGTTACATGTTAGAACTCCAAATCCTAACCATCTTTGGATGTTGTATGCCCATGTAATACAGGGACCGGAGCTTCTTCTTCTTTTACTACACAATGACTAGGTGTTTGAGTGGTTCATGAGTTAACGTTGAAGTGATGAGCTTCCATATTTTGGAAGGCATTTATTTCATGGTCTTTTTACTCTGTGTCATAGACTTTGTTAGATTTGGATTTTGGATAATATCGGGGGCATGCCCTGACATTTTATTAACGTTAGATTTTAAAGGATTAATGGATTACTGTGGACTTAGGTGTGGTGGTTTAGTGTGTTATGGTGATGAATGGTTTAGACATTTCATGAGCTATTGTTAGTTTTATTTTGCATATCTTTTTATATGTTCAGAATTCATCTGACACTTTTGGTTGATATATTGGTTAGGTTAGGTGAAGGGGTGATTTTCGATCCATATGGGACTTGAGATACCCAAAACGCCCAGGCCCTAGTATGGGTTGTGACAAATTTCTACCAAACCAAGCACATGCTCATAGACTTCAATTGCTACCAAACTAAGCACATGTCTCCAAATCTATGAACTTTCAATTACAAATCTCACTTCATAGCTCTTTGTCACGATCTAAACTAGGGCCTAGCCATGACGGACATCCCGAACCATGAAGGTCCGGGCGTCCTACTCTATCTGGGAATCATGCACAACATTCACATAATAAAAGGATATGCGGAAATATAATTAGATACAGAAACATGGTCATACTATGGATTTAGTTTAACAATAAGGAATGAAATCCAAAATCAACTAAACAACATCGGTAACAATCTGCAAAATCTCTACTGCATAAAAATCTGACAACTATCTGAAAGATGGGACAAGGCCCCCCAGTAGCCCAAAATAATGGAATAACATAGTCTAAAATAACAGGCCTTCTGGAACAAAGAAGGCTTACCACTACACAGATCATTTCTCTCTGGGATACTCTACTCATTAGCCGAACCCTTAGATTGAGCCTACGAACCTGGGAGGTAGGGGATTAATACAGATGTACTGGTGTGTAGAGAAAATCCAAAATAATAATTTATATTCAACATATATAAGAGTAATTTAAAAATAGTTCATAAACATATCATGTAGTAAGAAATCTCATGAGCATTTCTGAAAGACTCTGAAGGAAAATCATCTGAACTCTGAGACATTCTTTGTTTTACTTCTACGCTAGGTGGTATACCCTACAACTCTGAAAGTCCATGGGCCATATGGAATCTGCCATTGAATTGGCAGGGAAGCCTCCAACCCAAGTGCGCCGCAAGGGTTGGAGTCTCTGACTCTACTACGCCATATGGCCATTGCCAGCGTAAAAATAATATACCCAGATCGGTAAATCACAATTTTAGGCTAAGAATTACTTGAACTCTAGCCCTCTTTAGGCTAAGAATTACTTGAACTCTAGCCCTCTTCAGGAAACCACCAAACTCTCTTTATGCCCATTTTTAACTCTTTAAGACATGCATTCTCTGAAAACATACTCTGAAAACTCTAACTCTGTTATGGCATACATTTATATGGTATCGCCATATCTTTGACTTGCAAGTCACATCTCTGAGCCATTATTAGCATATAATAATCTCTGTTTCAAAATGTAAATCTGGGACCACCATATCAATAAATCATTTCAAGAAACTCTTTCTTAAAGCTCATGTAAGCATATACAAGAAACTCTCTTTTTCACTATTTCAAATACACAAGGTAGTCATGTCAAAGATATCAATCATAGGTAATTCTTTTATTTTTAAGACAAGGATGAAATCATAACAAAAAACTCCCTCTCATCATCATAAAAATCATGTTAAATACTTAAATATTAAAAATATCCCCTTCAAAACATTAAACAAGCATCTCAAATCATTCCCAACAAGTTCATCAACTCTAAATCATCAAAGAGAGGGGTTTTAATAATAATGCTCTCAATCAAATCTTCAACATCATAAATATTCATATAAGTTTAAATAAATTTAAGGGGGAAAGGCCTAAAGACCAAAACAATAATATTATCCACACACCCAAGATGTGAAGTTTAAATCACAAGTTCCAAAACCCCTTTAAAATTCATGCTTCATAATATTTAAATCATGTTCTAGTATTGATAGTTTATAGATTAAACCCCATGTACCTCTATTTAGGATGATGCCCAAGACTTGGGGATTCCAAATCTTCAATCAATTTCTAAAACCATGGTTGAATCTTGAGTTGTTTGAGTTTTCTTGTTTGAAACCCTAAGGAGTGTTCTTGATGGTTTCTGATGAAAATATTAATAATGAGGTCATTTGGGATTAAAATCATGTGTTTAAGCTGATAGGGGGGGTGAAAAATACCCAGTATACCCTTAATGAGATGGAATAAAAATATAACTGGGAGCCTAATTTTATGGACCACCGCGACACGCCACGATCATGGTGGCTCACTGGAAATTGATGAATGGGATTTTTAAGGTCACCGCGATGCGGAGACATCGTGTTATCCCACTGGTTGGGACCTATGACTTCAGCGATATGTGCCACAATCACGCTATGCTACTAGAATTTGACAATTACTAAATAGGTCCACTCCAAGATGCGCCAAGCATCAAAATGACAGTGTTTTACGATTAGGACTTAAATTATCCATAACTTCTCGCCCGGGTATCGGATTTGGGTGAATCATATATCAACGAAAAGCTCATTAAATTTACCACATGACAAAAAGTGAAAATTAGGAAAATTATATATGGTTTAAACTTTACTCATTTTGGAAGCCAAAAATGAGACTAAGTCACTTTGACAGTATTCTAGTCTTTTAACTCTAAGAGCATATTACCACGAGCTAATGCATGGACAATTTTCCGGGGTGTTACAATCCTCCACCCCAAAAATAGGCTTTTGGATTATGTTAGTTTATGACCTCACCTAAATTCTTATAAAAGGCATGATTCAAAAGAGAAATTGTACAAGACAAGTTATGGCTTGTAATAAGTTTGTCTAATAAATAGGTTCCAAGGCACACATTAGGACATTGGTCGCTCAACTCACAATGGGACACTTCAATAAAAAGGTCTATTTAAGACCAACATTCAGGGATGATTCAATTATTTTGTCTCTAAAAGTATACTTATTAGGATAAGATGAAATTTTGGTCCCTAATTATGCATTTTATTGTGAAGGTTTAAAATCCGGTCCTAAAAAATTATTAACCGGTCCCTATTACTAATTTAGTGCCTTAAAAGTACTACCAAAATGGTCTTATAAATTTCTTAACAGAAATTCTTAATTAATAAAACATGAGGTGCCAAAAAGTAAAAACAACTCTCTGTATTCTCTAAAAAATATTGTAGCTCATCATTCATACCCTAATTGTTTCTCCAATATTATTGATCAGTTTTCCATTATTTTCTCACTGAATGCTAGAGTTTTTTATTCTCTAATATCTCTATTTTCTACCGCAACTACTATAGCAACTGAGGTATGATTTCTCATCCATTGAGTTATTTTTTTTATTCATGTCCATCCTTTGTATTATGGTACTATAGATCATTAATGAGTTTGTAGTCATTAATATAAGGAGATGGAGTGTTCTTTAAACTTATCCTTAATTTTTTGTTGTTAATATAGTCTTCCCAGAAGTTCACGGCATGAAACACAAAGCCTAAAAGATGTAGTTCAAACAATTCTCCATTCTCTATTTCATTGTCGATTGATCAAGAACATATGTACTAATCAAAATCTTAGTATTAGATATTTAGTCTATAGTAATATAACAATCAATACGAAGTTCAAACTATATAGAAATGTTGGAGTATCTAGAATTTAGATAAATGTTAAGTTGTGAATTCTTGTGTTTTTGAATTTACAGTTTATTTCAATTACTATTAGTTACTGTGCCTTTTTCTTTAACACAAATTTTGATTCCTTGTTCTTAATATCCAAGTGTTATTTTGATATAAGTTAGTCATTATTAACTATAAGCTATAACAAAGGTATCTAGTTAAATCATCTTTATGTATATTGTCGTTTTATAGTTAGAAAACCAAAAAGATGTAGAGATGTTTTAGGAAAAAGCAAACCAAATACATCTTTTGCACTCTGACTAATTATAGTAGCTAATTATCTCAAGTGCAGAGATCAATGACAATATTATTGTGGGAAACAGACTCTACACCTCCCAAGATAAGGTAAGATTTACATACACACTACCCTCCTCAAACTCTACTTGTACGATTACATTGTATTTATTATTGCTGTAGTAGAGATTGGTATCAATATAATGCAAATATCCTCTAAGAATCATATGATCTATAACCTAATTGTATCCCCTACATGCTAAAAATACTTTCTCTATTAATATTTCCTGAGAGAATCATAGCTATATAATATTTGAGTGAACTCACAAACCATGTCTCTATAATTCAATCGACAAAAGTCCATCATCTTTATATGCTAGACATGATTCTCCTTTTCTAATTTTACTCAACTAATAACATTGTTTATAGTGAAATTTCTTATCTATCCTAGTGTTCCTCTCTAGGAAATACATTTTCTGATCTCCTTAGTTAGCTTCCCTATCTATTCAAAAATTATGTACTTGACAAGTCACATTAATCCTGGTCTTGAAAGCCTTTTCCAACTATTGTGAGCATATTAATCCTCTCTAGGAATAGTTGCTGTATAAGTCAGCTCATTAAACTCAGAAAGGCTCATTAATGTATAGCCAACTAGGATATTTTAGGAGCAGAGAATATATGGAATAGCTTATATAAGAATAGAAGAGATGAGGATCATAATTGAAGCGACATCAATTATCTTTGATTCCTCAGATTTCTATTAGCATCAGCTTAATTAACAAATTAGATATATGGATTGATTGGGACAAATATGAAGGATGGAATAATTGCACAACATGATTCTATTTTCAAAATATATATGTATATACACCATCTGTGCAAGATATTTTTATATTGTCAAGTTAATTTTATTTTTTATAACATGTAATTTATCTTATTTTTGTTTTTCTGAACTAGAAATCAACATCCTACTTTAATAAAGTTAAACTTATAAATATATGTACTACTTTTGATATTTTTAGATGGGAAAAGGTGCATTCATCATTTGATTTATCTACTATTACCCTATATTTTCTTGGAGTAGGTCATTCTATGATTGCATCGCTCCCGACTTAGCCACTTGTTCTTTTCTTGTCTCTGTTGACCTGGTTGTTTGCCCAGATTTGTATACACTATTTCATAGTAATCAACTCACTATTATACCATTGAGCAAGTAGAGCATCTTGATTGCTAGTTGTTTACCTTTTTAATTTTGATGAAGTATTCTGATGCATTATTGACATAACTGCCTGGAGTTTTTGCTATACGCTGAACATATCTAGATGCTGCTTTGTCATCTCTGGCTACATCCAAAAACATCATGATCTTCTTCCATAAAGGTTTTTTACTCTTCAATTGGTCTTCCCAACTAATAGGAGCTATAAAATTATCCTCAATTTTAAGTTCAGAAAAATACCCAACTCGTGATATAGTCTTCTGAACAAGAAGATTAATCTCATGCTGTTTGGCATATTCACAGTCCTTACCTGTTAACCCAAAAAGCCTTGTCTATTCAGTGTCATATACTTCTGAAAAAATCTAGGATGATATTTCTTTCTTGTAGTCGTTTTGTTTAATGGTACAAAGTGCACCACACTTGTACATGATTGACTTCGTCGGGACCTCAACTCGGTGAAAACTATAGAACAATTCCCTCGCATATCGTGATTGCTTCCACCTGTTCTTTTTATTGCTTTCTCAGAACTGTCCTATGACCATCATGCTGCCATCCTTGGTATGAATACTATCATACAGTTCTATACAAAAATATTTTCTCACCACTTCAGTTTTTTCAGTTGCCTGACAACCACAACTAGTCAATAATTGAATCAAGACAACAAAAACACTAAAACATAGTAACTTTTAAAGGACTAAATGAGGCAAAGAACTTAAAATACTACTATTTAATTATTGAAAAGTTCCATGGTTGTCTTCAGAATTTAGCAACCATTACCATAATGAACATAATAGTAATAATTTTTTTTTTGAGAACTTGCAATAGTAATAGACTAAGAAAAGATTACACTGTTAAACTAGGCCAATATACTAGTTTTATGTAGATATATATTATATGTTACTCCCCTTATGTTTTATGTGTATACATTTTTCAATATTGTGATACCCCTTAATAAAATTCCTCTCTCCCACTATTTGACCTATTGGGTGTAAACTAGAAGAGTTTTTTTATGTTTCTACAAACTATTAGCTTTCTAAAAAAACTTGGAAATGATGAAATAAATGGGAAAACTTAAAATAGTTATAAAGATTGGTTAAACTTATGATCAGTATGTTCTGAAGCTCATATAAGATTCTAGGTTATAGTTGTTGTATAATTGTTCACATCTTAGTTTTTTTTGGAATATAATTAAAGATAGTTTCTGATATCATATTACCAATTATTGGAACACGAAAGTAGTAGTAGGTCATTTATTGCATTTGGGTGGCACTTCAAGCTTTAATAGTATGTTTGGTCTAGGTTCCATTGTAGCATGTGTTTTCAAGCATGAACTACTTACTGGACTAATATGACTACTTTAATTAGCACTGATTAGTTGTTGGATTTCATTAGTTCCCTTGTTTTAGATTGACACTGAAAATGGATTCCCTAATTCTTTTGTTTTTGCCTTTTCTATTCCTTGTGATTAAGCATCTACCTGATGCTTTTTTATGTATAAAACTTTTACATTGTCTAAGTGTACATTTTAATTTTAATAGCATAAACATCCAAGAGCTAAGCACCTTTCTTTTGATCATCAGTACCATCAACTTTTTGACAAGATCTATGAAGCTCCTTCAAAATCTTCCTTGGGCAGAATAAAAGGCATATTGAAATTATTCAACCATGATAGATCTGTAATCCATGAGAAACTAAGGATGTATATCCAAATGACACCATACCTTGCTCATTTACCATGCTCGCCCATGCCAAAACAGATCCTTCAAAGATTAAGATTTTTCTTAAACCCCAACCTCTACACAACAACTATTTCCTTATCAAAACATCCACGAATAGAAAAAAAACTCCAAAGTTGTTATAAACTAACTTCTTTCATTGTACTTCTGGGAATTGACCTCTTAACCTCATGTAGAATTATTTTGTTGAGAATGTGTCTATGTGTCTATTCATCTTATTGATATAATTTTTTTATCCTTTATTTTACTTAATCTAATATTGTATGTATTTTACAAGGTTATGGAACCTAGTAAGCAATGGATGCAACTTATTAATGACAGGTCCAAGAAAATCTACAATAATAGGGTGAATTTTATTTTGAATTATGCTTTTCAAAAAATAGGAGTAGAATATGAAATATGATGTCCATGTACTAACTGTTGTAATACTAATTTGGAAACTCATGAAATAGTTGAGAAACATTTAAAACTATGTGGAATAGTTCAGAATTATACTTTCTAGTTTCACCAGAGAGAGCGCTTGGGTGAATTATTATATGAATCTGAATCTGAATCAAAAGATGAATATAATGATGAAATGGAAGAATATGAGAGTAAAGATGAAGTGGAAGAATTATTGAGAGATTTTTATCCTAATCTTGATGGTGGACCTACACATACTAATTGTGATGATTAAATTGAGGAGGAGCCAAATCTTGATACATATTTTTTTTACAAACTATTGAAGGATTTCGAGCAGCCACTGTACCAAAATTCAAAAGCGTCAAAGATTTTTCTTTGATGAAATTGCTTCACATCAAAAGTATGGGCTGTTGGAGTAATGCATCATTTGCAATGTTATTCAAAATGTTGAAAGATGAGTTGTTGCCTGATGAAGCCAATTTTCCAAACTCATATTATGAGGCAAAGAAAATAATTCAAGAACTCAGACTTTCTTACTATAAGATAGATGCTTGCACTAATGATTGCATGTTATAATGGAAGGAATATAGTCTACTTGATTCTTGCAAAGTTTGTGGTGTGTCTAGGTGAAAAATAGAAACCCATTATAGGGAAACAAGGAATAAAAAAGGTAAAAAGATAGCAGAAAAAAGTTTACGCTATTTTCCCTTAGCCAAGATGTGAGAAGTTTTTTATGTCTATAAAAACATCTACTCTACTGACATGGCATAAGGATAAAAGAGTTGATGATGGAATAATGAGGCACTCGGCTGATTCAATGGAATGGAAGTCATTTGATAAAATTTATCCTTTATTTATGATTAAGCCTCATAATGTTAGACTTGGACTTTCTAGTAATGGATTTTAGCTATTTCGAAATTAAAAAACCTCACATAGTATTTGGCATGTTGTTCTTATTCCTTATAATTTACTACCTTGGTTGCGTATGAAATAAGAAAATTTTATTTTGTCAATCCTTATTCCTGGTCCAAATAGTTTGGGAGATGCAATTGATATATATCTTCAGCCATTAATAGAGGAAGTTGAGTGAGTTATGGGAAATTGATGTAAAGACTTATGATGCATCAACTAAACAGAATTTCATATTGCATGCATCTTTTTTATGGACCATCAATAACTTTTCAGAATATGGAAATTTATCTGGATGGAGTAACAAAGTAAAAATGGCATGTCTGCATTGCAAAAAACACTTCCTCAATTCGATTGGCTAATAGTAAGAAATAGTGTTTTATGGGTCATCAATGTTACCTTTCTCTTAGTCATAAATGGAGATATGAGAAGTAGTCCTTTGATGGTATAGAAGAGAAAAAGCCACCAATAACAAATCATTCTGGTAATGAGATACTTAATCAAATGTAAGATCTATAAGGGAAACAATTATCAAGAGATCCAAAGAAAAGGAAGAAGATATCACACAAAGATAGAAAGGATAACTAGAATAAGAAAAGTATATTTTTAAACTTCCATATTGGGAGTATCTCTTATTGCGGCATAATTTAGATGTTATGCATATTAAAAAAATATGTGAGGATTTTATAGGGACATTCATGAATGTTAAAGGAAAGACCATGAATATAATTAACACTCTATTAGACTTGCAAGAGATGAACATTAAATCAGAATTGCACCTTATCCAAAAAGGGAGAAAGTTAAAGTTCCAACTACATGCTACATATTGCCTTTTGAAGATAAGCACAAATTTTTTCTTTTATTAAAGAGTTTGAAAGTTCCTAATAGTTTTTCATGTAATATTTCTCAACGTGTTAACTTAAAAGATCACAAGATATCTAGTTTGAAAAGGCATGATTGTTATGTTCTTCGACAACATCTACTCCCTCATGCACTTCGTGGTATGTTGTCCAAAGAAGTATGTGAACCACTTATTGAGTTATATTAATTTTCTTAGTGTGCTTGGATCCAAGGAGTTGAGAATTGAGTATTTGGAACATATTGAAGTGCAAATTCCCCTAACATTTTGCAAGTTAGAAAAGATTTTTCCTCCTTTATTTTTTGATGTTATGGTGTACTTGCCTTTCATTTAGCTACTGAAGAAAAGATTGCCGAGCCTATTCATTATAGGTGGATGTATCCTATGGAATGATGGTTTTATTTTTTGAAATCTCTCATTGGTAATAGGGCATGCCTAGAATGTTCTATTGTAGAGGGATACATTGCAAATGAGTGTATAACCTTGTGTTCAAGGTATTTGCATATAATTGACAAAAAATTCAAAGAAATTATGATGGAAGTTTAAAAGAATTTGATGGAGGTTTATCTATAATTTATCAACCTAGAAAAACTTTGGGAGCTAAAGATCTATTTGAGATTGAGGTCGATAAATTGGAACAAGCACATATATACATATTGAAGAATTGTGATGAAGCCTTACCATATCTCAAGTATGGAAATCACTCATGTAGTCTCATTTTTGATATTTTATTTAGGGTAATTTCTTTTCTATATGAGATTTATGATTGACTTTAATTTTGTAGAGAATTTGTACAAACTCATACGGATACTATTCGACACTTGTCTGGTGCAGAATGGAACCGACAATTTATTAAATGGTTAAAAGATAGGTTAAGTAATACATAACCATAAAATTTAATATTTTAATATTATATTACTCATTCTAAAGTATTCAGCTTAATCTTATTGATAGGTCGCACAATTGCATAAAGGAGATGATAGTCGGATCATGGAAGATCTTCTTTCACTTTCACACACTAATACCAAATATTTGACACATTGCAATGGTTATATTGTTAATGGATATAGATTTCATGTAGAATATTATGATAAAAATTTAAGAACTCAAAATTGTGATGTCGTTGTAGTTGGCAATAATGGTACTCCTGGTGAGAACGTTGATTACTATGGAGTTTTAACAAAGGTTATTGAGTTGCAATTTGTACTGGATAGAAGAGTGATCTTCTTTTGATGTGAGTGGTTTGATGTGTATGATGAAATAAAGAGAGTCAAAAAAGATGTGTATGACTTCATAAGCGTTAATCTCGGTAGATGTTTTAAAACAAATAAGTAATTTATTTTAGCAGACCAAGCATCTCAAGTATTTTATGTTAATGATAATTCCAACAAAGGTTGGCAAGTAGTGAGAAAGACTCATCCTCGTGATTCCTATGAGACATTAGAAAAAATGGATGTTGATATTGTAGAGTTGGGAAGTCTATAACAAAAAATGAAAAAAAAACTAATGAGGTAATGTTTTGGTTATCTAAAATAATAATTATATTGTTAGACATTCGTATGACATGATGATTTTATGTATTACTATATCATCCCACATATTTTTTCATTTTTTTTTATTTCACTTTTGGTTATTTTATAGGTTCAAGATGAAACAATTGAAAACTAAATATGAGGTCGGATCAACTGAAAAGCGTACTATGTATACATTTATCGTGGCTGGTGTTATAGAAAAAGGATGAGGATGAGGGCTTAGATCTTTAGATGAGAAAGATAATATGTCAACTAAGAGTTTATTTCATCAATTTAGTAATATTGTCAAGCAATACCTCCAAGAGTTTGAAACAATTAAGATATTTTATATATCGATTGAAATCAGATTGCTATTGATATTCTAGGCTGTGAACTAAAGATGTCTTCAACGATCACACTTGTGGCAAAGTTATGTGCCATATATTTATATGAATTTAAATACTAAATTATAGAATATGATTTGATTATCTAGGTTCTATAGGGATGGGTCGAGGACAAGGGCTTAAATACTCCACCATGTCTGCTAGTCAAGGAATGCAAACCATTGGTAAGAATTGCATGCTTATTGAAAAAGAGTACATAAAATAATAATCCTCTATATCTACTAATCAAGTTAAGAAATACACTCAAGAATTTGAAACAAGTAAGTATTTGTTCAAATATATTGTATTTTTCCAAATCTACTATGTATTTGATGAATTTTAATGATATGTTTTTTGATTTCACGTGCTATAGGAAAGGGACTAGAGCAAAGACCTAAATCTTTGAGCTCTTCTTTAGGGATTTTTAAAAAAAGGTGAAATCTTTAAACAAGAACACCCTCTGTGCTAACCAAAATAGTCAAACTCCATCTAAAATCACAAGTTCAAGTTCTACCATGCCTTCTAGTCAAGAAATGCAAATAATGGATAAAGATTCCTTGATTATTGAGAAAGAGGATATGCAATCCTATATTTCATTGCATCCATTTGTTGATCAAGTCATGTAACACTCTCAAAATATTGAAAAGGTATATTTTGAATTCATATGTTATTAATTTATTGAAGTAAATTTGATCGTTGTAGTTTTTACCAAATTATACAACTATACATTCATCTAATCCTAGAAAGGTAAAAAGAGTTCAAGGTAGCACTAAGTGCAAAGAAGTTGCTGCACTTGAAATTGGTGAAAAACTGAAGTTAAACTTTTACAGTAATCAAAGGTTGAAAAAAATTACAAACTATTTTTGAGGCATTTGGAAAAAATTATTCGTGGTCATAATAAATCTCCACTAAGAGTATTATCATGGAGTGATATTAGCCAAGAAAAATTGAATCACATGTGGGCAGCTGTTGAGGTAATTAACATATCTACATCCGATTCAGATTCTTTTATTAACTATAAAAGTTCTGCTTATTCTTATAAAATCTGAGCTCACCATATTGTTCATGTTCTGGTCCTTTCTTGGTAAAAAAGTTTTATAGTATTTCCAATGCATTAACTTATTCCATGTTTTGATTATTGTAGGATAAATTTGAGGGTGTTGAATAGAGTGATCATCGTGAACATATTTTGAGATGGATGAATGAGTTATGGAAAAAATGGAAAGGATACTTATATGTAGAATGTGAAGAATAAGTCACTTCTAGAAGATCTGAAGAATAAGCCAAATGGAATAGATAAGAAAGAATGGGAGTGGTTGGTAAAAGAACCTTTTTCTTTCAAAACTTTTCAGGTATATAAATATTTTTATCTATATTCCTTGTGGGGATTTATGCAACTCCCTTTTGTTTTATAATTTTTTTGGATTATTAAAAGTTAGCTTATTAGTTTGCAAATATAGGAGAGAAGAAAAGGAATGCAACAAATCGAGCTAAGTTGACGATGCTTCATCGTATGGGTAGCAAGCCTATTCGAGATGTTATTTTTGAAAAGGTATTATCATAAAGTTATTTTCCTACAAAAATATTTATGAGGTGTTATTTTACGTGTTTGTCTTTGATGTAAAAGGGGGAAAGATGACAATCCACCAGATTTGAAGACATTTTTATATGAGAGTTGAAAGAAAGATAACAACTTGTTGAACTTGAAGCAATTCAAAAACATATGCGTTTGGTAAATTTAATATGTATATTAATTATTTAAATTATATGGAACAATTATAGAAAATATTTTTTTCTATATTTTGCAGGCTTAAATAGAAGAAATGGTGAATTCAAAGCCATCTTTATCAAGCACAAAGATTGTTGAAAAGTGTTTTGGACCTCAAAATTATAGCCATGTAGTTGCCTTTGGGGGTGGAGTAAAGTCTAAAGACTTAAAAGGTGGCACTTCCTCCAAGGTAGAATTATTGTCCACGCTACGTTCTACTCAAGAGGAAAAAAATTACTTGAATGGGGAAAACAAATCCTTGATTGGTAGTTTGTCTACCTTAGAAGATAAGATGAAAGAAATAAGGAGAATGAAAGAATCCTTCACTGCTCAACAACCACAACTCAGGGCTACAACATCGCCAATTTTAACTGAATGACTACTGCCTTATGCTCTCCAAGTTAGTAACCATATACCTTCTCACTTTTCTCTGTATATTTTTATATTAGTTTGAGAAATTTAGGATGCATGAACTGTAGCAAGTGGTTGATGTATATAGTATGTAATTATTGTGATTTTTTTATTTTATTGTACTTTTTCCCTCTATTATCTGGCACCAGAGCTATTCTACTTGAGCGTGATCTGTTTTATGTATCTGGTGTGATTTACTTAGCATATTCCCACATGCTATTGGCATAATAGCATAATTAGTGATTCATTTATTTGTTTCCTTTGACTTGATTTTACTTGGTTATGTGAAATCCCATGAGGCATAACTGGTTGATCCTAAAACATCATTAACATACAAACCCCAGTAGAGGAATATATACCTTGATCCTGTTAAATTAAAAGGATTGAAGAAACATACCTAATGTATTGATTGGTTAAGAGGACTAAGTTGTGACGTATGAAACTTTTCAATGATTTATTTAGTGTTGGTTAAATGGTAATATTCAAAGGCCTTAACTATAATGCTAAAATAAAAGGAGTTGTAGTATCTATCTTGACAAGGCAAACACTTATGGATTCAGTAGAAGGGGTATGTATAATATCCTTCCTAATTACTATAGAAACAGTAGCTATTATGACTGTGTCCTAATAATAATCACCAATGTAAAAGTACTTTGGCGTAATGTGATCAGAAAAGAAAGCCTAAACCACTTATAGCTAGTCATGCTTAATAGTATGCCAACAAGTTTTAAAAAATTTATCATTCATGCCATTTAGACCTACTACAGAATGAGGGATTATAGAGAACACCATAGTTTTAAGCTCTTCTAAGGTAGGGTCTTGTTGGAGAATGTTATTCTGATCATCAATCACCAACCTGGGAATATAGTTGTGGAATTATTCTAGAACAACCTCTTCTTTTCCAATAAAAATCCCTTGAAAATGGCCACAAACAGTGCTTTCTTCATCTGGCACTACATTTGTCCACCTCATCCTATAGAAAAAAAGTTATATCTTTTTTGTGATGTTCAAATAAATTAATTTACTAACATTCACATGCTTCTATCATTGTTAGCATCCGAACTCTCTGTTAGTATGTGGTTAAACTACCAAGATGCGTTGCTGACTTATGGTACATCTGTTTGAAGGAATTCAAATTTGCAATATAGATTTGATATCTACTCATCTGAAATTATATGTTGAGATAGTCATGCAAAAATTATGTCATTATAGCTGAAACAGAGAAGATTTATGTCACATAGTGAAATTTGTAGTGGGGGTGACATAAGGTCATTAAGTCTAAAATAGTGTCCAAGAAGTTTGATTACATGAGTTGCACTAGGTAAAACATTGCTAGCAAGTTCCACGTTCAACAAAATCGGAAGGGGTGGCATTTGGCTCATAATCCCTAGCATATTTCTCATGCTACAACATAAATGACATTATCAATACAATTGTATGACATCTAAATCTACCCTATCTAGTGTAAGTAATATAGTAATAATATTACTCATTTAAAATTATCATTATGTTGTTCCTTGTTAGGATGAATAAATCAAAGTTCTTCTACAATTGCCAATTTACATATTAATATCAGATATCAGCTGATATGCATAACAAAATATAGTTAAGTATTGAAATCCTCCACCTCAAAGTTTCAACCAAAAATAAGAAAAGAATCAAAGTACAACATGCAAAATTAATTAGTGTCATCTTTTTATAAATAATCTTTGTTCTGTAGAGAGACTTGCTGCAGGTCCTTTGGTTGGTAAACTAGACTTGCTGCAGGTCCTTTGGTTGGTAAACTATCTACTGTATTTAACTGAAAGTAAAAAGAAACATATTTGTGTATCTTCTAATTTGTCATTATATATATTGTCGAAAAAATGCAAAAACTTGAATTAGCTTTCCAGTGAATGCCTATTTCCAGTTAGGTTGTCCCTAATAATACTTGGTCCTAGATTTCCTTTAGAACAACCATCAGTGTTGAGCTTGTAGAAGTCTACTTTCAGTCTTGACCAAGTGACTGAAATATAACTAATAATGTCCTTTGCCATTTTAGTGATGTTGAACAAAGTATATTGTGAGGCCTTATTTCTATATGGACGCCATTTCATTACTTTATTCTTTACTTACTTACAAGAGTTTAGCACAGGATGACTCTACTAATTAAACGTTCAAGAATGCCTTTTTGAACTATAAATGGTAAATGAATCTCAAAGATTTTCTAATTAGTTTCTCTTATTTTGTTGCAACATTTGTTGATGTTTCAAGATAACATTTAGAGTACTTTTGGGGTGAGAGGTTTAACTAATTCTAGTGTAAACTTTACATAGATTATTATATTGTAATATTAATTATTTATTAATTTTTCAAAATCTTACACTTACCGATTCTGAAGACTGAAGACAAGTCAAGATGCAATCGTTGAAGATGCAAAAACTCAGTATTATTTTGCTATTTATTCAAATGTTATGAAAATTTTGATATCATATACTCTATCTCAATCGGGATTGTAACTATATTTTTTGTGAAACAAATATTGAAACTAATGTCATGGGATGTTAACTATGTTTTTTGATGCTAATTATATCATATTTTTGTATCGAGATTCTCGATAGTAATTTGATATTTATTTGATGAATTTTATTATTTTGTGATATTAGGCTCACTTGTGGTCAATTAGAGATTAGAAACATTGCTCGTCTATAAATATTCATCTAGGACTAGAGATGTTGCTTATCTTTAAGAGTTGGTCTAGGAAAAGAATTTTGCTAGTCGCTAAAGGATAATTTAGGACCAAGTATTTCTCATCCCTAAAAGATAATTTAGGACCAATTAATTATTGGTAAAAAAAGAGGTTAACAACTAGGTAGTTAGTCTATTTGGGAGAAAATATACCGTCGTTAAATGATAATTATGACCAGGTAGTTAGTCTATTTTGGATGATCTACATCATTGCAAAAGAATAATTATGATGAGGTAGTTAGTCTATTTTGGACAAGATCTACCATCGCTAAAAGATAATTATGACCAGGTAGTTAATCTATTTGGGATGAGATATATTATCGCAAAAGGATTATTATAACCAGGTAGTTAGTCGATTAGGACAAGAAATACCACTGCTAAATAATATTTTTGACCAAGTTTTTTGTTGTCTTAAAAAGATTTTAAGGACCAGTTTATTAGAGTCGTCACTATTGTCATTTAGCGTAGGATCCTGTTAGGATGGGATGGGACCAACTTTTTACCATCCTAAAAGACCAATTGGGACAAGATTTGGACTTTCCGGGACCAGATTTCCCTTTCGTATAGGCTGTTTTTCTTGTAGTGATGTCTATTGGGTCGGCATATAGGCTTACTCTCACTTGATGGCCTAAGGTCATTTGTTCAACGTCACAACACTCTTTTCTTAGTGATACACCAATCAAGCAAATTCTAGATGGACTCATCAAACACGTTCTAGTCAAAACCTCACCAAATATAGCACTCACTCACACAATTAAAGCAACACTTTTACTTTCTCAATTGATGATGCATATTTATAGCATATAGCAAAGAAGGTACTCAAGTAGTCAAAGAAGATGCAGGTATAATGTCCCTCCATGTAATTCTCTGCTTTTCAACATTTTTTTGCAAATTAGATCTTTCACATAGCTTACCCAAGTCATTCTTGGACTGATGGAATTGATAGTTCGGTTACTGGGTAGTTTATTTGGGTTTTAGAGCCAATTCCCTATTTTAAAGTCTTCACTGTTAAGAATTATCTACCAGGCCTAAACATCTGGTTAATGACCTTCTATGTTGATTTGAACTGTTCCGTCAGTTTCAAAATATTGATTTTAGGCTTCGGGGACCTTTATTTGAGTCCTATAGCTTTTAGACTCATTTTGGGCTATTAGGTGGATTTTGGTTAAAATAGCCATTGGGCATAAGTCTCATATTCCATCAAAATAACCCCTGATGAAAATTTTGATGGTGCCATTGAGTCTGAAATATCAAATTTAATAGGGTAGCATAGTTTATTTATGTTCACGAGATTCCAAACAAATCCAAAGAGGTCAATGAATACTTAGCAAAAACCAAGTTCCAGCTAATCCATGGACTCAACTGGTGTAACTGCTTAAGAGAACCTTTGGTCGCTTAAGTGGACCTTTGGTTGCTTAAGTGGTGGTCGCTTAAGAAGCTAAGTGAATGTGTTAGAAGGCAATTCAGTACCTACCTAGATGCTTTAGCGGAGACCATCCCACTTTAGAAGATGTCAGATAAGCAACATATTAACTAATTTAGCGAAGGTTAGTTTGGGCATAAGTCGCTTAAGCGTTCATATACTGTTTAACTGGTGATTGCTGAAGCCGTTAAATAGCTGCCTAAGGCACTATTTATAATGCCCCAAAAATGGGTCCCGAGACGTCACACAGTGCTTAGGGTCACAAGTGACCCCAAGCTAACCCTTCTTCTAGCATTATTCATAATCATTTGAATAACATACATAAGACTATACAAAATCAGCGAAAAATAACTCTTTCTGAATCCATACTATATAAAACTGAATTTAAAAGATTACAACTCTGCTCTTATAAACAAAATTAAAAGTGAATAAATCAACTTCTACTAACTGTCTAAGAAGCCTCTACTAGTACTGACTATAGATAGCAGGTGATGATTCCCAACTATCCTAACTCAATACATCTGAATAAAGGAAATACAATACTTCTCGAACTGTAAAACTAACACGAGCCTTGAATCAAAAGGATTCATCACATGCTGACTGGAAACTACGAACAGACTGAATATGGTGTATGTGCTACAACTTGTACCTATATTATAAGAAAATGTAGCACACAGCCAAGTATGTGGATCAGTACCTTGGGAATATACTGAGTATATAGGGGTGTACACAATTTAATAATCAATATCATAATTCTTTATAGAAAACATGCATGTTATAATAGATGACTCACAAAGCTTGAATAAAACTCTCATAAATCATGAATGGGAAAGAGATGTAATATAAATAACGTGAGTCATTTCACTTTACTCTAAATCTGTATTCTTTCTTTATTCTCAAACTTGTAACTAGATGAAATCTTAAAATATCAACTTTCAGGACATATGCTTTAATCTTATGAAAGGAAAGAACTTCTTTGGAACTTAATAATCATGACACTTGAGAATCTTAGAAATCTTACGATCATAGCTTTCAAAATACATATACCTTCAAACTCACACTTTTATATTAAGGATAGTAAAACTTCTTTAAAACTTAAGAACTTAGTACTTTTGGAACTTTAAGACTTAAGACTCTAAGAAACTTGGGAGTTTCTTCTAACCGACATAAACCATGTGAGCTACATGGAGTCCAACGTCTTGCCCATGTTGGGGATAAATGTTCTATCCTTGCCATCGGAGTAGAATCTTTACTTTTGGTGGTCACTAGCTTAACCCACTTAGGGTAAATCAGAAACCTACGGGGGTAAGTAGTTCTGGGACATGAGACCTCGGAATCAAGCCCAACTCGATGCTAAATACTACTCCCTTAGTTAGCTCAAAAATTTTAAGAAAATCCACCTTAAACAATTCAACAATATGTGATGGGAGCCAATGTGCATCCCCTTATCTTAAATCAAAATGATGTGGATTTCTTTCTTAGCATAGGATCAAAACTCAATTCCTTTTTTGAAATCTTAATAAACTTATCATTAAAGCTTTAAAATATCAATAACAAGGAAATATAAGTACACTTCTTATAACACTTTTGAGAGTATCAACAATTCATCCTTAAAGAATCACAATTTCATAATAAGGCTCAATTCACGACAATGAATCTTGGAAATTCTTGAAAATATGATAGCAATATAAGAATATGCAATTTATAACATGAATTCTCATTTCAAATCATACTTAAACAAGATAATCATGCAATTCAAGACTTGATCAGTTCCATAATCTCATAAACTTGAACTACAGCAAAATAATATGAATTCATCTTGAAAATGCGACATTCTTTACAAAAAACTAAAACTTTTGGGCACAAGAACGAAAGGGTGTTCTTGTTCAAACCCCACATACCTTGAATTCGAAGCTTTGAATGAACTCTTAACTTTGGGTTGGTATTTGTGAAATTAATGGGGGATTCTTATGGCCCTCGCAATGGGGATTCCAAACCTCAAAAAATTATTAAAAACCTATGGTTGAATCTTGAGATATTTTGATGTTTAGGTTGAAACCCTAATGACAGTTCTTGAGCAATTTTGATAAAATTTGAGTGATTTTGGTGTGTTTGGGATTAAATCCCGTGTTAAGGTCGAAAAGAGAATGGAAAATACCAATTATGCCCTTAAAATGATGGAAGAAGAACTAAAGATTTTTGGCCTAAGGGGAATACAAGGGAGGAGCCTTGCTTTAGACATAGGAGAACCAAGGCCGAGCCTTGCTTCAGACTAGGGAGAACTAAGGTCGAGCTTTACTTTAGACAGGAAAGAACCAAGGCCGAGCCTTTCTTCAGACAGGGGTGAACCAAGGCCGAGCCTTGCTTCAGACTGGGGAGAACCAAGGCTGAGGCTTGCTAGAGCCTTTAGCTACTGGTTTGGGAAACCAATCATGCCCTTACACTATCCAAAAAATTCCAAAACTTACCCGAGATGTGCTCTTAACTTTCCCCATCACAACGCAACTTGAAAATTGAAAATTGAAGGTCGGGAAGGTTACACAATAATTCCTCAAAGTTTGAAGGCTCAAAAATAAACTGTGTTGAACACTTACCTAAAATTCTAAGTGTAAGGCTTTTTTTGACTCACTCGGAAGGCTTTAACGATGAGGGAACTTAGTGGGGTCTTACAATATCTCCCCCTTGGGAACATTCGTTCTCAAATGTCACTATATAGGCTAAGAATACGGAGAAAACTAAGGATACACTGTTGAAAATAACTCACTAACTGACGCTACTTTATTTTAAACTTTGAGTACTTCAAAGAATGCATGAACTCATGATAAGAATAGGTACACAGCTGAAATGTGGACTAGAAAGGGCTGAATTAAGAAAGGCTATTGTCTGCTTCTGAATCTGAGTTAACTTGCCTTTACTTATTATAAGGAGCCTCATGCTGAGAGTTTAAAAATCTCTTGATGTGCTTATGGTGTGATCGTACTTATAGACTGCGAAGTGACAGTTTATGCACACATAAATCATGAGAAGACAAGGCTATCTGAGCTGGAACACTTGGAAAATGAAGATCGTTCACTGAAGACTTATGAACTGAATCATGACTAGATATTTGAATTCTGAAACTAATTCCTGGTTCATATACTAAGCTGAATAATCATATTGGTGCGAATCACCATTTCTTGGAATGACCGTACTTATGAAACTTCAGGTAGTAAGACCAGACTAGTTAGGTAAAATGGAAAACTATAGAAATCTATCCGCTTGATTGTTAAATCAGACTACCGTCTAGTCAAACTAAATCTTACTAGATACTCATACTTAAGTGGAGGACTTCTTCAACACCCTTTTGGGGAGTTCTAATGATGTGAAGGATCAAAGAACTTTAGGCATAATTTGAACAAGACATCTGAATAAGAAATTACAATATTGCTACAACTGTATAGCTTGGAATCATAGACTGGATAGAATTTATGGGCCCTTAGGCAACCCAGCGCCTTACTTTAAAACTTAGACCCACTTCTAAAATATTCTACTAACTATTCCTTTACCTTAAAAAAACATACTAATTGATTCATCTTCTTATTCTTACATGACTGTTGATATTTCCATCTACTCATGTCTAAACTGAACTAAATTTCCTCACCATCTTCAAGCCTAACCCAAAATCACAGGATACATCACATAAAACCGTAATACTAATCTGAACCATAGATTCAACACACCCTGTACTTCACAACTTCTCATCTCACGCAAACTTCTCATTACCACTTCAACAACCACATTCAACCTCTTACTAAACATTTTACTAACGTGCAGTGCATTTATCTAGATATACAAACGTGATGTTCAAGCCTACTTCTATAACTACATATGCACTTCTAAACAAACACTTATAAAAATATTCTCAACTAGCCAAGCCATACACAAAACTTCACCTCAAAATTCTTACAAACTTATAGACTTTTATAAAACAAGTACGCAAAACTTTTCCCAAAATATAACTCATAAAACTTCAACTAACCATGACATGAATCAAAGACTTGGCTTCCATCTTACCTCCCACTTTACTGTCTTCGCTAAATAAGCATACAATGATTTTTCATTAATAATAAATGTTTACTCTTCCCCATCTAACCAACTGTTCATCACCACTATCATGACTAAGGAAAGGTAACTAAAAGATTAGAACATGAGAACCTAAAGAATGGAGAAATACTATGAATAACTTGTCACTCAACTGAGGCTTGAGGAATAGAATATTTAGCATCATGAACTTATCAAAGAAGTCTGATCTGAGGACATATATGATATAAATTTGAATTTTTCTAGCCATTAAAAGTATTTCTTGAGTACTTAAACTGAATATACTGTAAAACTTGAGTACATGAGTCATGAGCTGCATGACCTAAACTTGGAGCTCGTAACTTATGGAATGTGATTCCAACTGTTGAAAGAATTAGAACTCATTATTTTGGGAACTGGGAGAGTACATAAATCTTTATCATATGCAACATGAATTAAGATCATGGAACTGAAACGTAAGGCAAGAGCAGATATCAAAATAACTAAAGTAAACTGCTTAGTTAAGATTAGATTGAGCATCATTCATTCTCTTGGCTATTCTGCAACTTACTGGCACATCTACTAGAATCTGAAAGCTTGACCTGGTTTTCATTCTATCATATCTCCCTTAGATTTAAGCCATCTCTCTAAGTCTATTAACCACTATATAAACTCTATTCCAACTGTAATCACTTTACTCTAGAGTCTGGGATATAACCATACACATGAACAATAGAACTTAACCCGAATGACTATACCTGAAAGTGTAAAGCCAACTTCTAACACCACCTTCTGCGTTACACCCTATCTTTCTATATCCCCAATAGTCATCATATAAATCTTGAACACTTACTAACTCCGTATCCACATAAGGATCCCTATAGTCGGAGTGCACACCATCTAGCATTTCAACTCTTATTTCTATTAGCTACATCTTCAAAATTTCAAACTTAGATTCTAATGCTTAACCTGGGTATCTCCAAACCTTTGATGGACCACACAACTTCTATCATAGCCTACCAATATCACACCTGTAAACTTATATTTCTAAACCATGAAAATCAGAATCATACTTAACAAGTTCAACATCTTCAATCATAACTCCTTAACATAGTTATCAAGAACATCATATATTATCTAACTAGTCTTTCTCCACCTAGCAATTCAACGTTACTACTAACCACACAACATGCAATAATTCTCAAACATAATTCAGCCCTATAGCACCTTGGGCATACTTCCATATCATACATACAACATCAAACTTAATCTCAAGCCAATAAACTTAAATTCTTGCACTCACCATTTCAAGTCTATTGGTTCACCTCCATATAACTAGCATCATCAACCAAGTAATCATTAAATCCATATTGATAGTCATTCACTATTCCAACTTAGTGTCTAATGCTAGACATAATTAATAACCCAACTACACATACCATTCTCACTTAGAAGCTATAAAACAAAATATCAAGAAATACTAGTCCACTAGAACTTCATAACAACATTAATCGATCATAACCATAAGTCCTATCTTATTCACAATCCATTAACATATTCTCCTTCTATGCATCATTACTATTTACCCTTTTTATACATCAAAATTACCATCATAGCTCTATAAATTTCAGATGAACTCCTTTCTGTAATCTCAAGAAAACAACACTCAATCACCAAGTACTTTCATCAATAACCTATACTTTTCTAACACCAGAAATATCATCAATGACTTTTCATTCTTCAAGCAACCAACAATTCACCTTAACTAATAACTCCTTCTCTACCTTTTACTAAACTAAAACACAAGGACATATCACTTTATTACTAACTCAATCATATGCAAAAAGATTCAGTTATACATATATTCAATAAATCGCGCTTACCACCCTTTTTGTCACTATACCTTAAAACTCCCAGTTCTAACCAATACAAGAACAACAAAATGAACAACAAGTTGCTAGTGAATTGAAATAGGCCTCACACGACTTCGCTAGACTTTGATTTTTTTGTTTTGAACAAAAAAATGAGATTAATGACAAAGAAACTGTGCTAGTGAATCGAAAAAGCCTTACACGGCTTCATTAGACTTTGATTTTTCAACAATGCAATAGTAACAATGTTACAAGAGATAGAAACTTAAAACACAATATTTAACATTCAAAAAATACACATCTTTCTCTATCTTAATTAAATGGCTCATAAGAATAAGGATATAACTTTAAACTTGAGGGACTTATAACACAATAGAGAACTCCACTCAAGCCCTTTGTGTAACTTCTGAAACTTTTGCTAGCAAATATAGGATCATTATCTGGGGAAGAACTAAGACTTACTGATCATGTTATCTCAAGAATAATACATAGATAGGGAAGTATAGATTATCATTATGAATTCTAAGGAGGAATCTAAAAACACATATGACTTGGGCTTAGTGTATGATTTCTACAAAAATGATAAAGCACTTCAATCTTTGGAACTCAAAAGCACTGATGGGATACTTTCTAGCCCTCTTATAATCCCATAACTATCTGTGAAGATTTAAGTTTGACTATTTCTAATACCATGAAAATAAGGCAGATATGGCCTGAATAGAGTAAGATGAGAATCTACACAAGCTTCTTAGAGGACCTTTTTATTGAATGATCTGAGACTTCAAAGAAGGGTAACATTTCTTAAATGCCCTATAGCCTCTTGAAGAAAAGTACAGACGTCTCCGTACCATTCCACAATACTCTACTAAACACGACTTCATAGACACCCTAGGATTCTTGAACTCTATGCTCTGATACCAAGTTTGTAACATCCCAAAAGTGGGTCCTGAGATGTCACACGATGCTTAGGGTCACAAGTGACCCCAAGTTAACCCTTCTGCTGGCATAATTTATAAGCAATTGAATAGCATACATAAAATTGAATAAAATCAGCAGAAAATAACTCTTTTTGAATCCATACTATACAAAACTGCATTACAAGATTACAACTTTACTCTCATAAACAAAATTAAAACTGAATAGATCAATTTCTACTGACTATATATGAAGCCTCTACTAGTACTGACTATAAATAGCCGGGTCATAACTCCCAAATATCCTAAATCAATACAAATGAATAAAGGAAATACAATACTTCTCGAACAGTAAAATTGACTCAAGCCCTTGAATCAAAAGGACTCATCACCTGCTGACTAGAAACTACAAATTGACTGAATATGGTGTATGCACTACAACTTGTACCTACATTATGAGGAAATGTAGCACACAAATAAGTATATGGATCAGTACCTTGGGAATGCACTGAGGATATTGGGGTGTATGCAATTTAATAATCAATATCATAATTCTTTATAGAAAAAATGCATGCTATAATAGATAACTCACAAAACTTGAATAAAAATATCATAAACCATGAATGTGAAAGACATGTAATATAAATTACGTGATTCATTATACTTTACTCTAAATCTGTATTCTTTCTTTATTCTCAAACTTATAACTAGATGAAATCTTAAAATATCGACTTTCAGGACATATGCTTTAATCCTATGAAAGGAAAGAACTTCTTTGGAACTTAATAATCATGAAACTTGAGAATCTTAGAAATTTTAGGATCATAGCTTTCAAAATACATATACCTTCAAACTCACACTTTTTTTTATTAAGGATGGTAAAAATTCTTTAAAACTTAAGGGCTTAGTAATTTTGGAACTTTATGACTTGAGACTCTAAGAAACTTAGGATTTTATTCTAACCGACATAAACCATGTGAGCTACATGAAGTCCAACATCTTGTCCACATTGGAGAGAGCTATTCTATCCTTGCTATTGGAGTGGAACCTTTACTTTTAGTGATCACTAGCTTAATCCACTTAGGGTAAATTAGAAACCTACGGGGGTACGTAGTTCTGGGGTATAAGACCTCAGAATTAACCCCAACTCGGTGCTAAATACTACTCCCTTACTTAGCTTAGAACTTTTAAGAAAATCCAACTTAAACAATTTAACATTATGTAACAGGAGCCAATATGCATCCCCTTATCTTAAATCAAAATAATTTAGATTTCTTTCTTAGCTTAGGATCAAAACTCAATTCATTTCTTGAAATCTTGATAGACTTATCATCAAAGCTTTAAAATATCAATAATAAGGAAATATAAGTATATTTCTTGTAAAACTTTTGAGAGTATCAACAATTCATCCTTACAGAATCACAATTTCACAATAAGGCTCAATTCACGACAACAAATCTCAAAAATTCTTGAAAATATGATAGTAATATAAGAATATGCAATTTATAATGTGAATTCTCAATTCAAATCACACTTAAACAAGATAATCATGCAATTCAAGACATTATCAATTTCATAATCTCATAAACTTGAAATATAGCAAAATAATATGAATTCATTTTGAAAATAGGAAATTGTTTAAGAAAAACTAAAACTTTTAAGCACAAGAATGAAAGGGTGTTTGTGTTCAAACCCCACATATCTTGAATTTGAAGCTTTGAATGAACTCTTAACTTTGGGTTGCTATTCATGAAATTAACAAGTGCTTCTTGTAGCCCTCACAATGGGGATTCTAAATTTCAAAAAATCATTGAAAACCTATGGTTGAATCTTGAGATATTTTGATGTTTAGGTTGAAACCCTAATGACAGTTCTTGAGCAATTTTGATGAAATTTAAGTGATTTTGGTGTGTTTGGGATTAAATCCCGTGTTAAAGTTGAAAAAGGAATGGAAAATACCAATTATGCCCTTAAAATGATGGAAGAAGAACTGAAGATTTTTGGCCTAAGGGGAATACAAGGGTGGAGCCTTGCTTCAGACATGGGATAACTAAGGCTGAGCCTTTGTTCAAATAGGGAAGAACCAAGGCCGAGCCTTGATTCAGACATGGAAGAACCTAGGCTGAGCCTTTCTGCAGACATGGGAGAACCAAGGCCGAGCCTTGCTTCAGACAGGGGAGAACCAAGGCCGAGCCTTGCCAAAGCTTTTGGCTACTGGTTTGGGCAACCAAACACGCCCTTACACTATCCAAAAAATTTTGAAACTTACCCGAGATGTACTCTTGACTTTCCCTATCACAGCGTAACTTGAAAATAAAAAATCAAAGATCGGGAAGGTAACAAAATGATTCCTCAAAGTTTGAAGGCTAAAAAATAAACTAAGTGTTGAACACTTAGCTAGAATTCAAAGTGTAAGGCTTCTTTTGACTCGCTTGGAAGGCTTTAACGTTGAGGGAACTTTATGGGGTATTACACTATTATAGGACATTTAATTCATCCTTCACCCACTTTATCTTATTATTCTCAAGCCCTAATTCCATTAAAGACCTAGAGGGTTGGATAGAGAGTTAAGGTGACCATTTTGGGTTCAAGGTGAGTTGGAGAGTACGTTGGAGCCATTTTCCTATCTTGATTTTTGTAAGTTTCCATCTAATTGCTTAATTAATTCTCAAATTTAACCTTAAATAGCTAGTTCTTTTATGGGTCAATCCTAAACCTATTTGAGCTCAAAATTTATTCATTCTTAAGGGTAAATGATCCTTGAGCCTTGGGGACATTTTGATGGTTTCAAAGAGGTGATTTTTTTGGGCCCCACATGGGAATTTTTGCCTAAGTTTTGACCCAAATCAATTATGGTAATATGATTATCATTATTCTCATATTGACGTGTAGTTCCATAATTTGGTAGCATGGATCGTATGAAGGCTTTACAGAAGGGAAAATATCTTATTTAGTGGACTTTACTCAGCATTTGTTGGTATCCCGGTAGGTTAGGCTTAACTTTCTATTATATTGAGCTTTATAATATGGTATTAGTATTGACTTTGGTTGGAAATTATAACTTGGTTGTATGTGTAATGAAATTTGAAATATCAAGTCAAATAGTGAGATATTTTTAGGTGGACTTGGCCTACCCATCTTTTCCAAGGATTGAACTATGATTGTAGGACTTGTTAGAATTATTTGACACCTTGTAGTAGGACTTGGATGTCTTAGTCTAGTTAGAGTAGAAATAGCCCCACTATGAACTTTTAGGGTTTAGTAGTGGGATCCACCACCCCCTTATAGTCAAATATCTTAGTTAGATCCTTGTATTTCTAGGAGGCCTAATTTCATTATCTTACATTATTCTTGAACCATAAGAGGACTTAGACATCTTTTATATAATTGAATTAATTTGTAGCTTAGATTTATTTAAAGATAGATTTGAGTCTGACATTTATCATACTAAGATCGGTTTGAGTTCGACATTCATTATACTATGATCAGTTTGAGTATAACAATTATGATACTATTTCTGGTTCAAGTCCAGCTTTGAAGAGTACTTATTATGTTAAGGATCCGGTTCTAGTCCACTACTTATGGTATGGAAGGATTCATGGGTATGGTTTTGATGTTCAGTTAAGTTATGATTATTACTGATAGTGATTCTCTCTAAATTGTATCCATCAAGATTATAGGGGCTCGATTTGATTACCTTCTTCTTATTTTCACCTTCTGGGCTTATAGGGGTCCAGTTAGGCTATAGTTAGTTGCATTCTTTTTTGATATTATTTATTATGTTATTTATTCTCAAACATTCAGAGCATTATTCTAGGTTTGCCCTTTTTTGAAGACTTTAGTTTACCTTCTTGCATCTTATTATGCTTTTATTTTAATTTAGTTTAGTCGGTCGATGATGTCTTTTGAGTACCCATTGTTTGGTACTCATACTACACTTTTGCATTTTTTTGGTTGCAAATTCGAGTGCAATTACCGTGTCATCTATTCTAGTGCTTTTTAAGGTTCAATATATGGTAATCTTTTAGAGCCAGCGTTGATTCTCTCTCCCTCTATTATGTTTGGGATAGTCTCTATTCGAGACTACTTGTATATTGATACTACTAGTACTTATATTATTTTTCTTAAAGGTTCTTGTACCAACCTTACTAGGTCGTGGGATACTTTTTTATTTCTTCATCTTTATTTATGATATCATATTTATGTTTCTTGTCTAGACATATTTTATGCCTTATATCGGTGTTATTCATACTCTCTACCATCTAACTCCTTATTAGTCATTCTGAGTTATGGTTTGGCTTACATACAGATTGGTTAAAGTAGATGCCATTATGTCTCATGGAATTGGCTCATAACAAATTGGTATTAGAGCCTAAATTTAACTGGTATTGTTGGTGTAAGAGTAAGTGTATAGTAAAGCTCCACAGATTGGAATGATGATGTCTGTTTCTTATCTTTGGGAGGCTATAGGATATTTGTAGGAGATATTTATTTTTTCACTAATTTCATGCTATGGGTCTACGTTGGTTTCTAAAATTCACTTGTTTTTAATCTTTCGAATATAGGTAGGATGCGAGCTATAACTACTGGGGATGGGGACCTTGAATCCCCAACTAGGGATCCTATTATAGGTCATGGACAACCTATAGGTCGGGTGTAGGTGAGAGATATATCCACAACTAGCGGTCTGAATAGGGAGCCTCACTAGATCCTATTCGTGCTCCCATACTAGAGATTTCTCCACCCCAACTAGTGTAGACCAGGAGGCAGCGCAGGCTCCATCAGGGTTTATTCCTTCATTACTTCTTAGAGATGCCTTAGTTTAATTGATAGTATTAGATTTTGGTTCACCATATAATGGTTCTCAATCTATGAATTAGAGTGGTATACATGTAGGGGTGCAACCTGTAGCTGGAACCCTCAGAGTTGATGATTTGTGGTGGATTTATGCAACTCTGTGTTGTTATTCGGGCTTATTTAGTTTAGTTTAGAGGACTTATACTGTGATTAATGCATAAATCATTGTATAAATTAGCATCTAAGTGTTAAAAAAATCATTATAATGTTTAAGGTGTGTTTCAAACAAGTTTGGAATCAATTTGGTCACTTAGAGTTTAGACGAGAAAACTAGTGTTACTAGCTTGGGCTATGTGTTGTTCTAGTTCATATCGATGGATTCTAGTGTGTGTAATGAGTTACTAAGGGTGTAATTGAGTAATTATGTGTGGAATAACTTTTTTATAGTGTTTAAGGTTAAATTAAGACAAGAAAAAAGAGAAAACACTAAGTTGAAGATCAAAAAGACAAAACTATTACTCTTACCTTAAGTTACTAGTTCATCGTCTTGGACTGTGTGTTGTTTGGGATCTATTTCGCTGTGTTTGATGATACATGATGCTTGGTGAGTTGATAATGATTATATATGGATTATACACAATCTATAAGTTAATTATAAACATAACCACAAAGCTTGGAATAGATGGACAAACACTTAGGACAAGACTTGACCAAAAATGGATGTTTTGGAGGCATTGGCGTGCCACGGACCTTAGAAACCATGTTAGGGAATTGACCCAGAATTGGGAGATTCATAATGACTAATTCCATTATATCACCACTATTAGTGCATTCCACAGACCCTAGTAACCGCAATAAGGGTGTGGCACAACCCTAAGTCAAAATCAACAACTTGTGTCCAACTATATAATAGGACACTTAGTTGTTATGTTTCACACCTTGGACGACCTTGGATTTGAATGAAGTGTGTAAAACCCTTAAATTAGGGTTTTTATCTCTTTAATTTAGTTTTTTTTAATACATTTTAACATGGATTATACTATTGGGAATCTTGTTACGTCTATGAGCGGCTAAATACCTTTTTCCAGGGTTAAGGGCATGATCATACGTATTATTGCTATGCATTGATTTGGTTTGGTTTTTTATGATTATTGGTTGTTTTTAATCCTTGTTACTGCTATTTTAAGGCTTCATGACCCTTACAATACATGCTATAACTCTATTGTGTACCCGAAAGGATGAATGGTGTAGTAGAATGTGGGATGAATAGATTAGGATCATATTCTTCATAGAATGATATCATGATTTGTACTTAGGATAGAAATATAATTAAATGCACTATTTGGTTCAAGTAAGGGATGAATACGAATGAATTTAACTTAGTTCTCACATCTCCACCTAATGATGTAGTTGCGGGGCTAAGTTAGATAATTAATTAGAGGTTCGTAAGGCCATAGTCATAGTATAGACCCCGTGAACCAACAACCAAGATAAATAACCTAACTAATGAAGTTCCATAACATAGTATGATTGTTCGCAGTTCCTTGAATCTGGAATTTTCCCATTGATTGTTCAAACTTTTATTTTATTGCAATGTTTAGTTTACAGTTACTTGTAACTTATAAAATCTTTTGGTTACGCAACACTTGATTAATATATTAGTTAACTAATCTTGGGTAATTTTTAACGTAAGTATTTGAGGGATCAATATTTGACTTTTTATAAGGCAACTATATTACTTGGTGAGACCATGTACACTTGCATGTGTACTTGGGCGCAACAAGTTTTTAGCGTCATTGTCGGGGACTTGTTATTAGGCAACTGTCTTAGTTTAGTTTTAATTTTTGATTTAGTTGGTGCTTTTACTTGGTTGGTTTCTGAATTTGCAGGCAACAGGTTAACATGCTAGTATGTTGGAAATGACCGAGAATTGGTTAAACAAGACCCCGAGCTCGAGGAATGCTTTCACTAATAGAGGAGATAAGTAGTCCTTCTCTACCATATCCCACAATTTACTAGGAACAAGACATTCCTGCTACCATGGCTGAGGATCCACCAGCCCGTAGGATAGTTTAGTGAAGTGGAAATTCCACTTACGACTAATGTGACCTACTCTATTCAAGGGTTGGATCCTGGAGGTAGATTTGAATTGAATTAGAATATGGTGTAGCTTTTGCACAATAATGGATAGTTCACTGGGCTATTAGATAAAGATCCCCAAGTCAATTTGCAAAAAACTTTTTAGAGATCAATGACAAATTCATCCAGACGGGTGTGTCAATTGATTATGTGAGGCTGGAACTCTTTCCCTTTTCACTTTTGAGGGAAGCAAAATAATGGTTGAACACTGAGCCGATAGTTTTAATTACAACTTGGGATGACTTAGCCCGAAAGTTCCTCATCCTATTCCTCTTATCTAGTAAGATTATGAGACTTTGTAATGAGATTTTGATCTTTAGTAAGAGGCCAAATGAGAACCTGTATCATGCTTGCGAGAGTTTCAAAGCTCTACTATAGGACTATCCACATCCTCAACAATCCAATAAGGTATTAGCTCACACCTTTGTAGAAGCTCTTAGCTATAATGCAAATATTTTGGTAGATTCAGCTGTAGGTGGTCAACATTGGAAAAAAACTATGATGAGCTATATACTATGTTGAACCATATTGCATAAGGAAATCTAGATTGGCATGGAGATCCAAAGGGATATTAGTAAAAAAGGTTGCAGGTATGATCAAGTTGATAGCATAAAAACCTTAGCTGCCCAACTTTTAGTGATACATAATCAAATGATAAATCAATTCAGCAAGTTTGGCGTGCAGCAGCCTCAGAACTGCAAGTTTGGTGTGCAGCAGCCTCAGACTTAAGTTAATGAGGTGAAACATACTACGACATGTGAAATTTATGGCAACAGTGGCCACTCTGCAAACTTGTGTAGAGCAATCCTGAATTCATTAATTTTGTGGGCAATGCTCAAAAGCCGAATTATGGTAATTCCTACAACCAAAAGTGGCAGACTCATCCCATTCTTTCATGGGGAAACAACTAGAAACAATAGTTTCAGTAGCCACAATCTAAAAAATCGATCAGTAACATTGAGGAAACACTACAAAAGATCCTGACTAATCGAGAGAAGATGGCTGTTGATAAAAAAAATTAGCGAATTACACTAAAATAGTTGGAGCAACAGTTTAGGCAACTAGACTATGCACAGAATACCAGGCCTCAAGGTGGTTTCCCAAGTGATAATGAACCTCTAAAAAAAGTAATGGCAATCACATTGAGGAGTGGTAAAGAGCTGAATTGCAAACCTATAAATACAAATAAGGAGGTAGATGTAGAGTTGGTTCCTCAACAGGCTATAGGCAAGGTGATAATGATTCAGGGAAGTTTGAGTTCCCAAAAACTAGAGATATTAAGAAGGAACGACCACTACCACTATTTCTATAAAGGTTGATGAAAGCCAAGAAGGATATATGCTTCAAGAAGTTTATTGACATATTTAAAGAGTGTCATATTCATCTTCCTCTTTTAGATGTTTTGCAGGAAATGGCCAAGTATGCTAAGTACTTGAAGGATGTAGTGAGTAATAATGTAAAGCTACAGGATATAGAAATGATAATGCTGACGGAGGAGTTCTAATCTACGGTAATGAAAAAGATACCAAAAAAGCTTAAGGACCTAAGGATTTTCACCCTCCCTATACATATTGGTGACAGTAAAGTGGTACATGCCATGAGAGATTTAGGTACAAGTATAATTTGATGCCTATGTCCATGTTCAAAACTCTTGGGTTGGGTGAGCTGACAAAATGCCCCTTGATACATCAATTGGTAGATAGAACCATGGTAAATCCCAAAGGAATAATTCAAGATGTCCAAATAAAGGTTGGTAACTTTGTAATTCCAGTTGATTTTGTTTTTATGTATTTTGATGCAGATAGCAGGGTGTCAATCATTGAAGGACGTCCATTCTTAGTCACAGAAGGAGCGTTGGTAGATATAAGAGAGAGCAGTCATATAATGAAATTGGATGATGGAGCGATAGTTTTCAGAGTGTACAA
Source organism: Capsicum annuum (assembly GCF_002878395.1). NCBI lineage: Eukaryota > Viridiplantae > Streptophyta > Magnoliopsida > Solanales > Solanaceae > Capsicum > Capsicum annuum. The sequence continues at coordinate 153,061 of NW_025887264.1, forward strand.
GCCACTTATCCACCTTCTTTCTATAAAGATTTATGTGTGATTACAGTTATGGAAGTGGATAAGTATAGGTTGGTATAAAGTGAACTACCAAAGACCTCCTCGCATTAAGTTGTTTGAGCCACCACCTAAGCCTAAAGTGAATGTCATTGATGAGCCTAAAAAGGCTATTATTGATAAAGATATTGACTTTAAGAGTACACACTTAAGAGGTCAGAAAATATAAGAAAATAGCCTTCAAGTAGGAGAAAGAGAATGAAGGAAGTCGACCGAGTATTGACGTTGGTTTATGCCGGGATACTAAATCAAGCATTTCTTGGGAGGAATCCCAAGTTAAAGTAGGTATTTACATCTAAGAATCTTTATTTAGTATTTGTTTTTGTTGAGTCACAAGTTGATGAAGAGTCTAAGTACCGGCAATCTAAGATAAAGAGCATGGCAAAGACTAACTGTGGGGTCCTCAGACCCTCTTGATGTTAAAAGATGCTACTACCTTGGCCTAGAAGCCTCAGAGAGTATTTTTGTCTCTACTTTTGAGTTTACTTTAGGGACAAAGTAGATTTTTAAGTGTGGGGTGGGGAAAGTACTATTGTTTCAAGTGAAGTGGTGTTGTAGAGTTTTGATTCTTAGTTTTTTTCTTAGTTTTTGGGTTAAATTCAAAATTTTTGAAAGATTACAAAAGTATTTTATTTTTAGTTTTTAGTTTTTACTTTTTGGTTTGTTGGGTTAGTCTAGGTGCACACTTCATCCACCCTGTGTTTGTTCTTTTTGATTCTTTTCTATGGGGGTACCCTTTGAACCCAGTATCCTTTTTCTTTTTAAAGTAAATTTTAATTTTTGTATTAGGAATAAGTAGGATATTCTTGTTGGTACGATGTATGATTATATGGTCCAAGTGGTTTTTATGTGTCAAAATATGTTATTTGTGTCAATTACTATTTTCGAGACTCCCAGGCTCTGGTTTATGACTCTTGAACATTGTTGGCTTAATCTTAAATTCATGTGATTGCTTGGTTGAGAGTTTATGATGATCCTTCTTGATTTGAGCATGTGCAATGTATGGTGTAAAGTTTTTGGGTATTCCTTGTTGCATTTAATGTCTAGAACTTGCTTGATGTTCGTGGAAAGAAAAATAAAGAGTGTGAGTTTAGGAGATAATATAGTCATTTCTTTGATAGCCATGTTTCATACCCTTTGTGACCTACCCTTGCGCATAATCCTAATTATCCCCATTGAGCCTTTAGCTTATCCTTTGGTAGCCTTGTATGTAGTTTGTTCCTCTTCTTTGTTTGACCTGAATTTGGTCCAAAGATACTAAGCGCTTTAGTTGAAAATTAATGAAGTAAATAAATGTGAAAACAAAAAGAAAAAAGGTGAAAGTGAGGCCCCAAAAAGTAGTTATTGGTGTTGCAAAATTGATATGTGTTTTGAGTGGGAGTTATGTGATGGAAAAGAGAGTATTATGCTAAAATTTGATCTTGAGTTGATTAAGAAAACTCCTTCCACATTATAACTGATTGGCTTAATGAGATGGGGCAAAACAAAAGAGAATGGGTATGATAGAAGTTGGAAAAATTGGGTGTTAATAGATTGATCTTAATGTTAATGTGATGTATTAAAGCTCTTAGAGAAGTTAGTCATGACTCTCTTAGCCTACATTGCAATCCATAAAGACCTATCTAATCTAGAGCCATAACATTCTGATATTAGTGGAGTACTACACTAAGGGCAATCCTATTGTTCATCATGTGTAATTGGTGAATTCTTTATGAGAGTGAGCGTAAATTGATTCTTATACTCGTTCTTGTAATAATCACATCTATGTGAGTTAATATGGGTAACTATCTTGTTGTGAGGGCATATTTTTAATGATAGTGGGTGATTTCTATGTTCTCTTTGATTGAGTAATATGCATGAGTTTGCCAACTAGGTGATCAATTCTTACAGGAAAAAGTACTGAGGCCTGACGTATTTTTGCTCCAACTTTAAATGATCATAACTCCTCGTACACAATGATCTGGGTGAGATACTATATATCAAAGAAAAGATATGAGAGTCCTCTTTCTAATGAAATTGGTTTCATCCAATTTGAATATCACAGTAAACGTTATTGTTGATCTACTTCAGACTATCAAAACAGTCCACCAAAGGACAGATTCGAGATTTTTTTTTATTTTTAGGGGCGTTTTGGTCATTTCCCCTCTTCCAAAATCCTTCCAAACCCTATATTAAAGCCTATTAGAAGCATTATATGTTATATTTCATCAACTCCCTCAAAAAGAAAACCCTAAGCTCCTACATCCAACTTCAAGAACCTCCAAAGTTCACTATTAATTCTGCAAATTTATTCAAGATTCCAAGTTCCTAGTTCAAGAACTCCAAGAACCATCATTCAGAGGCACGATTAACATCTCAAAAACGAGTATCGATCTAAAGTTCATCATTCAAGGTATGTGGGATTTTTCAACAAGAACTCTCTTTCGTTCTTGTGCCCAAAAGTAATTTTCATTACAAAGGCATGATTTTTATGAATTAGAAGCATTAACCCATATCTTATGATGATTATTATGAAATCTTGATGTTTATGATTTTGAAAGATGAATTTACATGTGTGGTGATATAAAGCATGAATCTTGAACGATATTTATCATGATATTGATATTTGGGTCATGAATCCCCATTGGAAATTGTGATTTTTTTTGAGAAAGTATGTGTTATAAGCATGTTGATGGAATATTTGAGATATTTTGAATAATTTGACCTTTTGGTCTTAATGGAGTTATTTTGAACTCGAGTGTGAAAGAAATCCACAACGTGGTTGATTTTGATAGATGGGAAGCATGATGGCTCTCGATGTATATCTATATATTACTAAAATTGTTTTGTTGTGGATTGTCTTTGAAATGATCTGAGCTAAGTTTGGGAGAAATCTTTAGCACCGAGTGGGAGGTATAAAGAGACCTTACTTCCTTAAAACTACGTGCCCCCATAGGAATTTATGTGGATTTGATGTCGATAGTCCTACTCGGATGGCAAGGATAGAAAGGCTCTCCCTAACGTGGGTTGTATGTTGGACTCCATGTAGCTCACATGCTTTCTGTCAATTATAGGATCTCCCAGTGTGTATGGTGAATGGTGAAGTGATTTGAAAGTAGAATTGTGAAAGTTATTCTTTCGAAAGATTTAAATGATATTTACATTATGAGAATTGATATTCTTGATGAATTGAAAGTGATTGAAAAATTATATAATGACTCACATGTGCTATTGTACTTATTTCATCCTCTCATGATTATGATGATTTTCTTTGGGCTATGTGAGTCTTTCATACATCATCAT